>NC_051398.1:23387811-23391467 GCF_015228065.2 Penaeus monodon | reverse complement strand
GGTTTTTTTAGTTTGATTTTTTTTTTTGGGGCAATTTTTAAGGGGAAAAAAACCCGGTTTGGTTTTTTTAAAGGGAAAAAGGAAATTTAATAAAAAAAAAATAAAAAATAATAAATAATAAAATAATAATGATACTACTACTATATACTACTACATACTACTATACTTACTACTATAATAAAATAATAAAAATTTAAAAATAAAAAAATTTAATAAAATAAATAATAATAAAAATAATAATAATAGAATAAAAGAAAAATAAAAATAATAATGGTATTTGAAAAATTCATAAAAAAATTTATGATGATGATGATGTGGTGAAAATAATAAAAATGGGAAAACAAAACATTAATGTAATATTAGATAAGTTTAATGATGTTAATTTAATTTAATATGAGTGATGATGAATAGTTAGTAGTAGTTGCAGTAGTGTAATAATAATAACAGAGTAGTAGTGTGGTGGTAGTAGATTTTTTGTAGTGGTGTAGAATAATAATGATATAATAAAATAAATAATAATAAAATAATAATAATAATAATGAGTAGTCCTTTTATAATAGTTCATCAAAAAACACAGCAAGATCACCACACATGAAAATACAATTAAGATCGGCTTTGACCACGGCGGCTCAAACATGCCCCCTCCCGTTAGAAAAAACCCCCAAACAACATATACATACATATATACATGCGCAATAATTATAATTTTTAATTTTTATATAATATTTATTTATATAAATTTATATTTATTAATTTATTTATTTAAATAATATATATATACATCCCTATGAATGTAACACAAAATACATTAAATTTAATTTATTATACATATATAGGGAAATATATATATATATGTATAAAATTTCCCTATATGAATATTTTAGTATATATTTTAAATTATTTTTTTTTTATATATGCATTTATTATATATATATATATAATATATTAATATATAATATAAATATTATTTTTATATGTACAAAATTTTTGTATATACATATATGGTGTGTATCAATAAATAACGGATTGGGGATGTTTTTTGGAAAATTTTCATATCGTATATGTTTTTTCCAAGGAATCGGATAAAACAGTATAAAAAGCTTTCGAGTATCGATGAAAAAAAGGTATGGGTCTTTTATGTTCCTTTTTTTTCTTTTGATCAATTCAGTTTTAGAATTGGTTTTGGGACCTTTCCAGGGTGGAAAAACCTGTTTTTTCGTCTACAATTTCTTCTTTAAAACTTTAAATTCATTTTTAGCAAAAATTTTTTAAAAAAATTTGTGCTGGGGATTAAAATTTTGCAAAGGCCTGTAGGGATAAAGATGTTTTTTACCCAGTTTTGGCCTCTTTTTCATTCCAACTTTCGAAAAAATTTTGAGAAGAAGTTTTCAACACTTTTTCGCAGCATTCTTGGTTTAGTTTTTTTGCTGTTATTTCATCTTTTCCCCGGGCTCTTGTTATTCTTAATTCTTTTATGGCTTTTAAATTTTCTCTGCAGTGGTGGTGGTTATCTCGCTGTCATGATTTAATTAATGTTTTTGTTAGTTTGTATAGGTTGGAACAATATTGTTTCCCCATTTTTTTTGACTTTTTTTCCACACATAAATTTCTTTTTTGATATTTGTCCATTGTAGGTTTAAATTTGGTAAGTTTCGTACCTTAATAAAACATTTTTAATTCTTGGAAAGTTCTTTTTAAATTTTTTTCCTTATCTCGTCGCAAAATTTTGAATTTTTTTGTATTTTGTTTTTTTAAATTTACTTCCTCAGCTGGATTTTTGATCCCCTTTTGTTTTTTGGGACTTCTTGTTTAAATTTTCACTTAGTGTTTCTTCGAATCCAGGGGGAATTTGTCTTTTTTTTTTTGGGATAGTTTTTTAAGCAGCCCTCAGAAATTTTTTCCTTTTCCCACAACTCATTTTGGGTTTATCATCTTCACATTGTTGGATTTTAAATTTGTTTTACACGTAATTCTGTAATTGTTATCAAGAGTTTTGTAGTCGAGCTTTAGAGGTGGGTTGGACGCTCCATCTTTTGAGTTTATTTGAAAGTCATAGTTAGTAGTTGGGGTCATGTTGCAGTCGGGACCGGTCTTGGGCTTGGGATTTTTTATAAACTTTTTAAATTTTGGTCAAACAATGTAGCAATTTTTTTGCGTGTTTTTTTGTTGGTAAAAAAAAAAACCCCGGTACAAGTGTTTTGGGTGGTGTTGGAACAATGGGTTGGCTATAATAGAAAATATTTTATACGAATTCAATAAAACTTACCCCTTCATTTAACCTCCCAAGGCCGAAATTTTTTACAGGCATTTTTAGATCATTTTTGCACTTTGGCGGTTTTAGGTCTCCCCATAATTCTTTTTACATCTTATTAGGGTTTTTTGTCTAAAATTTTTTGGAGAGTGTTTTAAAAAAATTCCATCTTTATCACTTGCAATGTGGTTGGTGCGTTAGCATGTATAATACTAAGTTTTGAGGGGTTGTTGTTTCTGACTTTTAAAATGCGATCATTTATTGGGTGTACCCAATTAGTTTTTTTTTTCTTCTTCTTTTTTTGGGAAGGAACTTCACCTCGATTGCCTACCTAGCCGCTGGGTGGCAAGCCCCCCCAAGTCAGTGCCGGGTAAAAGAGATGGTGACTCGATAAAAACACGGGCGGAAGGCCCAATGGGAAACCACCGCTTAAATTAGCAAGAAAATCCCTGGAAAAAACCATGATGCCAACGTCTTTGGGGGGACAGGGCACTTGGGAAAAAAAAATTTTGATTTGCAGTTTTTTTTTCTCGTGAGAATATAGGAAATCCCTGAATATAATTTTTCCCTTTTTTTTTTCCGAAAAAAAACCGTTTTGTTTCTTTAGTTTTTAAATTCCATTTCTTTTCCAAATGGTATCATGATTCCTAGTATTGAAGTAAACATCCATTTCGTACAGACAGTTTCACTTTTACCCCTCCTTTTATTTTCTTACGTTCCACGTTCCGATTTTTAATGGTTTTTAATGGACATGTTTTCTTTTTCTTCTTTGTCTTCCCGTGCATATTTAACATTGTCAGCCTGGTTTCCCACTGAAAACCCCCACCCCCTTTATAACCCGCGACGGGCGTTTTGGTATGAATTAAATTTCTGTATTTTTTCATTGTGTAGAGGTTTTTTCAGGAGAAAAAAAAAGTTGGGGGTCCCCCAGGCCCTTTTCAATCCAGTCTCCAACAAAATAGGAGGAACTATCTCTGCCGCTTTGAAACAGTTACACTGCAATAGCCAGACATATTGTTTTGGTGAACCAGAATCAGTAGAACCCAAGGTGTTTTTTTAGCAGATATCCCCGTTGCTGCCGACAGTTCACCGCCAATCCTGGCAAGGGAGTCAATGGGTTTCTACCTTTTTCAAGGGGGGAACCCCCAGTTTCAGTTTTTTTTTTTTCTTACCCCCCGATAGTATTATATATATAAAATATATAATATTATATTATTATTTAAATTATATATATATAATATATATTATTATAATAATAATATATATATATATTTCATAATAATATTTATTTATATAAAAATTTTAATATACATATATACATACAACATTTTTACAAAAATTTGTATTTTTTTGTATGTGTGGTGTTGATTGAGTGTGTGTGTTTTTGTGTCTGTTTTTTTGGTTG
>NC_051398.1:23367811-23375311 GCF_015228065.2 Penaeus monodon | reverse complement strand
GGGGAACCTTCTGGCCAGCCCCTGATTAGTGACCATCTCCGAGCTTCAACCTGCTTCAACAGCACAGCTTAGCCAAGGGATTAGACTGGAGTCACGTCGAGGGAGGCCGTGCACAGAGCACACCGCCAGATGACGCTAAACTGCTTTATCCGACCTCCGGTTTTAGCCGAGAATCCAGCGCTGTTCGCTATAGCGGTTTGGTGCTCCGGACCGCGCACCCTGACCCCATCTCCCCGGAAAAGCCGCAGGCGTGCGGACGTCCCGGGCAGGGACACGCTCAAGGTCGTAGGATACCGTGCCCGACGCAACGATAGCGGCCGGCCGCCCTCGACGCGCAGACTCGTGAGCGCGGAGGGAAACACCACAGAACACAAAGGATTCCCCCGTCTCCTTTTTCTTCTACTAAAATTCTTTTCCTCCAGGCGACAGTTGCAACTTCTCGCACCTGGGCCAGGGCGCGAACCCGCCACAGGGGGGTTCGGCCTGGAGGCTTATGGAATTATATTTATATATGATATATATATTGTCAAACTGCGAGATTACTCAGGACCGTCGCCAAATATTACCTCCACGCCGAGCAGCGGGGCCTTAGGTCCTCCTGATTGGCTCATACCCTCGGGGGAACGAGGGTATCGGACCGTTACAAAGTCGGCCACGGAAACTAAAAAGGAGACAACAAGCAAAAATTATCAGTTGTCCCATGACGTGACTTGTGTGCTTCCCTTCCGCCATGACTTGCCTGCTCCGCTGGATCCTCCCTTCATTTGTACATATTTTGTTAGGTGTAGTGTAGTGCAGTGCCTTATCAGAAAACCTCTGAGTATCCTCTGGAGTGTGTTCCGTGACCGATCATCTGATCCTTTTTAAAAGTCGAACCACTGACATAGCGTCCTTGCCAGGATCAGACGGTCTGGAAAACGGCACCATGAAGCAACTACGTGCAAGAAGGGGAAATGCTGGCCTTGAGGCATGGCCTTCTACACTACATTAAGGAGCAGGAGAGGATCAGATGGAGCAGCTGGCTCTTACTTCGGAAACAGAGGAAAGAGGTAGCTGTGGAAAAGAAGCATGTGTTGGAGGAAAGACGCCAGAAAGCAGAGCAAAGCGCTATGTGAGAAGTTGGACCACTTTTTTGGCCTTGCTCTGGCCCTCCCTGCCGGCAAGGGAGCACTTGTCCGGAGGAAACTCCCGGGAGTAGATCACTGCCAGAGGATGTGAATGACACGGAGTTGCACATAGACACGTCTTCTGTCCAAGGAACGATCCAGCGGAAATCCATGTCAGAAAGATGGACCAAAGTTAGGAGACTACCGGGGAACGCCGTTGGAAGAAGCAGGCGCGGAAAAGGAAGCCTCAGCCACCCCCCCCGGTGAAAAAAAAACACAGAGGAAGAAAACTGCACGTAAGTCAGAGAGTTAGCCAGTCATTGTGTGTCCAGTTGTGCAAATGGTGGGTGCGGGATGTGCACCCGAATCCAGTTGGCGTGGGATGCCCACCCAAGGATCTGGCGGGTGTATTCAGGACTACTGGAACGACCTTACCACACATCCGGCATATGGTATGAAAGAGGTAAGCGGGGTCACACCTTGGGCACTAGAATGCTGAAAACGCCTCCACTGTGGAAGGAATAGTAAGGCAGCTGGGGGAAATGTAGAGAAAGCTCAGGAGTATGGGGGAGCAAGGTGTGAGGTCACTGTTCCCATCTTTAATGTCCTGCATATTGACTCGGCACCTACTAACACCTAGCCCCGTCGACGTTGCCTTAGATATGCATCAAGGGTGACCTAACTTTGGTTGGTCATATCGCGTTCACATGCGTTCTCTTGCTGCATCTTAGTATTGCTTGTCCTGCTGTCTCCTCTTTCTTCCTCGGTTCTTAGTGTCTCTGTAACAGTCCTCGATGTCCCATTCCTCGAAGGTCTCGCACAAGTTCTCCTGACTTTGGATTCGTCTAAACTTCCCCATAGCCCTCGTCCAGGTCCTTCTA
This sequence comes from Penaeus monodon, assembly GCF_015228065.2. Taxonomy (NCBI): domain Eukaryota; kingdom Metazoa; phylum Arthropoda; class Malacostraca; order Decapoda; family Penaeidae; genus Penaeus; species Penaeus monodon. Next base: position 23,373,324 of record NC_051398.1, on the reverse strand, counting down.
GGCTGCATGTCATAATTTATATGGATCTACGGGAGCGGACAGGAGGTGTCATCTTCGGCATACTCAGGGTGGCTGAACATGTGCTGACGAGATCTTTGGAGTTGACTGGATTTGCGGTGCGTCCAGGCGAAGACTGGTGCATGAGCATGGTTGAGTCCTTGTCCTTCGCTGGATCTAGGCATCCGGCATGCGGCCGCCCCTTCCACTACATTCATGGGGCAGGCTTAATACTGCTCTGATGAAACATCTGGTCCGCAGGCCTTTATGGAATCTTCGGTGACGTCCTTCCACAGCCATCCAAAAGTGGACCGTTTCTGTAGCAGGGTCTCCTTCAGTGCCGACTGTCAGTTATGGTCCGTTCCGACTGGAATAGATAGTGGGGAAACCAGATTCAACACGTTAAGGGCCAAGATAGTAAGAGAAAAAGAAAGGTAAACAGAGTAAGAGGGGTGTTTAAGTGCCACAACTGGTTATTATATAAATTTGCAGTTTCTAATGCTCGTTTTTCTTATTTTCGGCTTTTTGTTTTGTTTTGTGTTTTATTTCACAAAGATAAGAAAGAAAATAGGGAGCGGGGAGACGTCCAGAAGCGAATCTGCATGACCTGGCTTGAACTACCAAAACCCATTCCTCTGATAGCTATGAGAGTAGGTAAGGGAAACGGCAACGCAACAGCAAGGATTTAACTTGAACCAGTTGTCGTCACACAGAGAAGAAATAGATGGTTAACAATATGAAACTGTACATCATGTACGAGCCCACTGGGCACGACTGAAAAATCGGGGCTAAAGAGATACATCATAGATCTTTATGTGGCACTTCGACAGCAACAAACCCTATAATGAAAAGTTTCAGTGTCTTTTGATCTGTGTGGATGAAGGAGTGAGTTAGTGATGTAAATGTGTGTGTGTGTGTGTGTGAGTGTTGTGTAGTGTGTGTGTGAGCGGACAAGTGAGCCATGAATGGAAATGATAGCTGAGAGTGACCTCACACAGAAAATGAAATCACGAACAGATTAACAGATTTAACAGTAGATATAACAAAAACTGAGATAAATTAAGTGATGTTATCATACAAAATTATTCAACTACACACATTTGAATTCAAACATTTAATGATATGCGGACAGAATGTATGCATAAAGAATGGTGACGTGAAAAAAATAATTAGCACGGCTTTTTAGCAACAAATCTTCTCAGGGGTCAGCAATTCTGAATTGCCGAGGTAGCCAGAGAACTAATGGATCGGGGATCCTATCCCCAAATTGCGGTACAATAACAAGCAACAAGCAGGGAAAAATATATAATAATCTGCTCTATCTGTGTATCTGTGTGGGGTGCTCGTGACATTTCTACGGGTATTTTATCAATGATCGCTGGGGTACCCAAATTATGTAAGCGACTTCAAGAGGGTGAGAAGGGTGCGATTTATAAGAAAATAATGATTCTAGCTTAAACCCTAGCTTAATTGATCACTCATCTCTTGACCTTCTAGCGTCCTGATCGACCGGAAGTGAAAGTAAAAGTGCGGTCAGGTCAAGACAGGAAAACGCGCTACGAGAGGAAAAATAAATATGATTGATATTCGTGAGAAAGATAAAATCATGAACGTGTTAAATTTGTTTCAGTTGAAACAATATTAATTTTTAATGATCAAGAAAAATGAATTAACTACTTAACTAATGAACGATATTCATGTTTGTTGACCACATACTGTGATCACACAGTAATGCGATCTGAGGTCAGAAGAAGAAAGTGTGAGAACGTGCCATTTGCTGTCATTTAGCTTTTATACCCAATAAAACCAACAGCTTAACACATTTATGGGAGAAGAAGGAAGGGAAAAGAAATGAAGAGGCCCAAAACGGGTACTCACGTGTTTTTGTAGACATGGTCTTCGGGAAACGGGTTCAAGCTGTTTTCAGAGACTGTGTTCATATTGTGAGCCTAAAGGACTCAACAACCACCGTGCCACCAGTTGTAGGAATCTATGGTGAACAGTAATGGTAGTCAACATACTTACGACTCACAGCACATGTAAAGGAGGACACACATTATGTTATAGAAGATGATAGTTGGTCATCTTCTATTTGGGTGTAACTGGTGTCTTCTCTATTTGGGGAGTGTTTGTTGTGGGTGTGAGTGCCCACAGGTATGGCTGGGTGTTGGTGGTGAAGTTGGAGATCAACCGGGGAGCTGGTAGGCTCCCCAGTCGGCCAAGGACTGGACAGTCCTTGTGGTGCTACTGCTGTTGTCTGTTTCTGCTGGAGGATCAGGGAATGCTTATCTCGTTTCAGGCTCTGCGGCTTAAATACACGAGCGCTGTGTAAGCGCGCAGGGAATGAGGGGAGCCCGCTGTTCAATGAGCACTGACATGGCTGTGGACCTGATGTGACCCAACCTGGGTATGTACGCTGAACTCCAGGTTGTGGGGTCGCGCTGCTACAATGTCTTGGGCTAACACACTGTGAGTGCGGGTCGCGATGACCCGCACACGGTAACCGCTGCCAGCAAACTGAGTAAGATGGGTCACCTTTGGGCACAAGAAGTGAGCGTCCACCGAACACGTGGCGTGGAAGGATTAGTGAGCAGCTGGGGGAAATGTATGAACAGCTGCATGAAGTATGGGGGAAGCGAGGTGAGGTCACCAGTTCATCATCATCATCATCAAGGGGCTAACGCCGACGGGGGCGCAAGGCCGCATCCACCCTTCGCTTCCAGCCACGAGAATCCCTCGAGGCGAGTCTCCAGACAGGCACACGGCCCATCTCTAATTCCTCGCGACAGGTCTCGTCGAGCTGCCCAAGCCATGATCTCCTAGGACGTCCCACAGGTCTCCTCCACCCAGGGTTGTCTCGCAAAGAGACAACCTGATGGGCAGGGTCGTCCATAGGGAGGCGAGCTAGGTGGCCATGTAGCCTGAGTTGGCGATCCCGGATTATGCAAGTAACACGTCCCATGCCAGTCTCACGGTGTAACCGTCGGTTGGACACGTGGTCCTGCCAACTGTACCCCATGATCCTGCGAAGGGACATGTTACAAAAGGCATCAAGGTGAGACTCCAAGGCACTGGATAGCGTCCAGGTTTCGCTTCCATAGAGCAAAACTGGAAGTATCAAGGCCTTGAAGACACGCAGCTTGGTCCTTCTGCATAGGTACCGACATCTCCAAACGCTCTTGTTGATCGAGTTCATGGCTCCTGTTGCCAGACTAATCCGTCTACTGACTTCCTGGTCTGACAACCCAGAGATATGGACTACGCTACCAAGGTATGTAAAACTTTCTGTAACTTCAACGTCTTCGCCGCAAGCATGGATCGACTGAACAGGTTCCCCTAACAGGCCCCCAAAGTCCTGACTCTTGGTCTTGGTCCAGGAGACCTCTAGGCCTAGGGGCTTCGCCTCATTGCTAAATGGATCAAGAGCCGCTACAAGTGACTCCAAGGACTCAGATAGGATGGCAACATCGTCGGCAAAGTCAAGGTCTGAGACCTTAATATTGCCTAGTGTTGCTCCGCACTGACTTTGGCTAGTAGCTCTGCCCATTATCCAGTCCATACAAGTGTTGGTGCAATGACACAGCCTTGCCTCACCCCTGAATTAACAGGGAAGAAGTTCGACATACCCCCACCACACTTTACAGCACTTTCAGTACCAGTATAGAGGCTTGCTATCAGGCCAATAATCTGTGTCGGAATTCCCCTGAGCCTCAGGATCTCCCATAGCGATTCCCGATGCACTGAGTCAAACGCCTTCTTGAGGTCGATGTAGGCTGCGAGCAACCCACGACCAAACTCATGAAGGCGTTCCACAATTACTCGAAACGCTAGTATACGGTCTATTGTGTACTTGCCAGGCGTGAATCCAGACTGCTCCGGTCGCTGATGCCTCAGTAGGTGGTTGCGGATCCGTTTCAGAAGAATGTGGGCGAGAACCTTGCCTGGTATGCTGAGCAGTGTAATGCCAACGTAGTTGCTACAGTCCAAACGATCCCCTTTCCCCTTCCAGAGAGGGATGACCACACCCCTCAGCAGGTCAGGGGGAATGGTACCAGACTGCCAAATGGCAGTCAGGACTGTATGCAGGCCCCTAGCCATAGGTTCACCCCCAGCCTTTAGCAGTTCAGCAGGGATAACACATATGCCTGCAGCTTTCCCACTCTTTAGCTTGGAAATCGCCAGCCTAACCTCTGTTAGGGTAGGAGGTTCCTCGCTGATGGGTGGGTCCGGCACAGGCACTGCGACATCGCTTGCATCCAAGCTAACTGTTGGAGGGTCCACCTGGTACAACTGTTCAAAATACTCAGCCCAACGTTCACGAACCCCAACATGATCTGAGATGATCCGTCCATCCGCTGATCGGACTGCAGTCATCTGTGAGGAGGGCTTAGGGTTCAGTTTTCTTAGGGCTTGGTAGGCAGGATAAAGGTCATTTACCAAGAAATGGCCTTCGACCTCCTCAGCAAGATTCCTGATGGACTGTTCCTTGTCCCTTCTCAGCAGTGTCCGAGCCCTACGCACCATGGAACAACGCAAGACTTGATTCCCATTCAGCCGAGCCTTGCGACACGCTTCAGTGGCCTGTAATGTCTCCAGGAAGATGGTATTCTGCCTTGTCCTTGGGCGTACGCCAATGGACTCCTGAGCTGCTTCGAGTGTTACGTGCTTGAAGGACTCCCACTGAGCAACTGAGTCCGTCAGGTTGCTGGTTTCTGTGAATCGGTTAGAGACTGCCGTGGCGAACCCACGGGCACACTCCTCCTCCCTTAGTCTGTCCAAGTGAAACACCTTAGGGTGGCCACTGGAGGGACGGGGAGTTTTGAAGTGGACCCGCAGGGTAGCCACAAGCAGCCTATGGTCGGTGCCACAGAACTCGGCACTCTGGTAAACCCTGCAGTTCTGGAGGATCCTCCATCGCGTGCTAACAAGAATGTGGTCGATCTCCTTGGCCACATTACCTGTATCGCTGTACCAAGTCCAGCGATGTGGGTTGGAGCACTGGTACCAGGAGCCAGAGATCCTCATTTTCTGGGACCTAGCAAAGTCCCGGAGAAGGAGGCTATTCTCGCTGCTGAGATCAGCTCCCGAGCCATGGGGGCCGACAGACATCTCGTAGCCAGCTCGGTCACAGCCGGATACCGCATTGAAGTCACCCAGAACAATGCGAATGTCTCGCCGGCGGCAATCGTCTGCCACAGATGCGAGTTTGGCGTAGAACGCCTCATTTACATCGATTTTATATACATCGGTAGGAGCGTATACAGCAATAAGAGACAAGAAGCCAAAAGCATGCTTCAGTCTCAATGCCATGTCTCAATGCCAGTCGACTACCGCGGGCTGAAGTCGACTGGAGATAGCTATGGCTACACCCTGGAGGTGGTGACCATCGCTGCGGCCCGACCAGTAGTAGGTGTAACCACCCACACTGATAGTGCCGCTACCAGGTCTTCTCACCTCTGAGAGGGCAGCCACCTCAACTCCCAGTCGCTTCAATTCCCACGATAGCAGAGGTAACC
>NC_051398.1:23355311-23362811 GCF_015228065.2 Penaeus monodon | reverse complement strand
ATCATCTCCATCTTTGTAATTCGTCTCCACCTGCATCTCAAATAACCGGCACCTAACAATTTACTTTTTTGTTGGCCACGTGTTCATATCATACATCCAAGCTAGAATACATGTAAACGTATACTGTTTGTGAGATGAATTGCTCTTAATTATTTATGGCTGTTTTGTTGATTTTCTTTTCATGTGGTTAAACGGGGACATTCTCGATCATCTTGCATATTAAAAGGTAATAGGATATATACATAAGAATAAGGTGCTATGTCAAAAATAGACACTGATGTTTCACTAGTAACCTGAGCACGCATGATATATGTTTTGTAAAACTTAATGACATTCTCTAAACCAAGCAGCTGTGTGGAAGTAAACAGCGATATTTGTGATTATATGACGTAGGTCACTCTGTCATGTGTAATGTATAATTATATGCATTACAGGTGATACCAAAAAATATATTCTGGTAAAATGAAAATGGGGCTGACCATCACATGTACACAATTCGGCAGTACTGGCGTAAAACTCATACTGAAACTCCAATCTACCATCAAGTCTACTATGTAGATTCCCAGTGAATATGATCGATCACTTGGTGCATTACTTATTAATGTTGTATTATCATTATTATTATAATTATTACTATCATTGTTATTATGATAATAACAATTATTTTTATCATTACTATTATTATTATCATCCTCCAATCTCTCAACTCCCACTCCCTCTACATTCAAAGTAATTGCCGACATCCATCCTCTTCATATCCCCTACTACCCCTCCTCTCCCTACTCCCTACACATCTCATCCTCTTCTCCACCTACATGTACCCCATTTCCTTCCCCATTATCCCTTTCACTTCCTCCTGGATACTCACTTGAATCCCTTTAGTCACAACAGTGTCCCTTCCTGGAACCTTCCTCTCCTAATACTTAAACTCTTTCTCCTGGACCCCTACCTCATTCCCCGGGTTCTCCTCCTCCTAGTTCTCCAACACCCATTTCTACCCTCATAATTGCTTCATGACGGCTCTTCTGCAGTGGAATATTCGAAGTTTTCGTTCGTTCCTATAAGTCTCCTAGAGACACATCCTCCAGTACCGCTTCCCAATTATAATTTTGAATTATCTCCATTCTCTTCCTGTCTCCTCTATACTTGTCAACAGAAGAAAAAAAAAATCTCCATTTCAAACCATAAATTGCATCTTCCTCCGCCACTTATTTCACTTTACTCTTACCTTTTCATTCTCATTGACTTTATAACCTTTGAGACTTTACTTTCTCAACCCTAACCACCTTTCCTTATAGTCGGTGATTCCAACTGTTGCTATACCTTTTTGGGGTGATTCCGCCATTACCTCCCGGGGCTTGTAACGCTTTCTCTCCAATACTGAACTTGTACATCTTAATTCAGACTGCCCTAATCACTTTGACATCCACACCCTATCTTTCCTCTAGACTTTCATTGGTAAGTTCTGGACCACCTCCCTTATAAGGATTACTTTCCTATTCACCTTTCTCCTACTTCCTATGTCCTACTCCCCAACCCCCCATGCTCTTGCTTTGATAGGGAAGACAAGGATACATTTGCCTCTCTCTCTACTCTTCCTCTTCTCCATCATCCTTCACTTTCACTTCACCACTTCATGCTTTCCTGTTCCACAGTCACTGTACTAAGTGTTGAGTGCAATTATAAGCCCTTATCACATTTAAAAGATCATCCGCTCGACTTTGCTGCACAATCCAAAGCTCTATCATAACCAGCTGGCGAAATTATGTTTCTTTAATTAAGTCCTATAAACCTGTTTCTGCTGTCTGGAGTGTAATGAGCACTAGGACACGAAGTAAGAATGACCCAAAAATTCGTCTGTGACCACCCTTTGTATACCTCACTTACTTGGTCTTTACTCATATGTTACTTATGTATACCTCATTTAATTAGTCTTTAGCTGGTAAGATAATTAGTACTTAAATAATTATCTAGAAAGATATTTTATTTTCTTAGAAAGATAATACTTTATTTTACTATTTTTGTATCAGGTGCTATATACGTTTACACTATTACACTAAGATAAGGAAACAGTGTAAAATATCCGAGTTTACCCTCCAAAGTTCAGTTTTCTTTGTTTCCCCCACAATGCATTCTCTTTAATAAGAGGATACGCAGTTATATTTCACTGTTGCTTGTTATATAAAGGTTCTATAATGGATATTTTAATGAAGTAACCAATATGTATTATTTTGTTTTTTGGAGAAATTCATTTAAGTTCCGGTATTATGCATGTATGACTAAGACGAACCATATGCTTGTAATATGTTATCTGAGTAGATGTTAAAATGTTAAGAATATAGTGTTAAACCCTGATATTATTGTCATAACCAGAGAGAGAGAGAGCCTAAACAAGTGCCTGGTAAAATGTCCGAAAGAGGTTAGTAAAATTCTTTAAATACCAGAAGTAAGAAAGAACATTCAGCTGTACTAATATCAATAATAAAATTATAAAATACTATAGATCTGATTACAGAATAATAACAAAGTAAACATTTGAGAACAAAATTGGAAAACCAGGGTAAATAGAATATCTTCACAGGTAGTGGCTGACACATGGCACTTGGATACCATTCAGATGTTTCTCTATTATTATTGAGGATTTAAAACCCATTCAAGGAGTAAGTGTTATTAAAGTTTATAATAGAATAATGCTATCTATACTAAAATGAGGGTTTCATAAAAGTAATATAATGTATAAATATAAAACTACTCAGATCGTATATAATGGCATGAATATATACAATTTGTTTGTTTGTCAAAATTAGTTATGTTCCTACAAGAAATCACTTATATTGAATCTTTTATTATTTTATCATTCCTAAAATAGAACAATTGTTTAATTTTTTTTTGAATGTTTTTTTTTTTCTCTCTCTCCTGTTTTTGTTTTGTTTGCTTCATGAGAAGTCCTTGGAGAGATTGTAAAGCAGATGCTCTCCTTAGGAATCCTCAGAACTGATACAGTGAAGATATGAAGAAAATTGAGAAAAGTCTGTCAGACAAAGGATTCAAGAAGGAAGACATAAGAGAAAGACAGTTATACTACACACATCTTATTGGAGAAGTGGACATCTGTGTCAGTTAAGGTTTTTAGTTGTACAAGTTTAATGATTTATATATAATTCAATATATCAAGAAATGTAAGATTATCAATTCTTTGATATTACCTTCTCTCAGTTACCTCTATGACTGAAATTAGATCATCAGTAACCCTCTTATGATTATTGTAATTTTATAGTGTGGGTTCATCAAGAGTATAACTCAGGTAATGATACAGGAGAGCTCACACTTGACGTTAATTAATAGTGCCCCCTCTAGATAAATCCCGAGTGGATTTCCCAGTAGAAAGGGAAATAGTGGCTTTGACCATAGAGAGAAAGAGTGGGCGCAATACAAGGGAAACCCCTCGCCTTGCCCCTTCCCTATATATCCATAATACCCTCATCTCTGATCTTTTCCAAATTGCTACTTAATTTGGCACATATTTCAGCTAGGTCTGTAGTGGCTCGCATCTTTTTCCCCAATTCTCTTCCATTAAAACAGCCAAAGAACGTCCTCGCATCTCATCCTCTATAGAGTCCTATATTGCCCCCTCTTCTACTGCCGAACTCCTTTCTGCTTTACGGCCGTGCCACAACACACATAAAGGCCCTGATGGTATACATTCCCATACACTCTGGCATCTGCCCCCTGCTCATTGTCCTTCCTACTGGAAATTTTCAACAGTATATGGACAACTGGAAACTTTCCTCCACACTGCCTTGAAGCCCTTATCCTACCTTTCTTGAAATCCAAGAAATCCGTCACCTTGCCGAAATACTACCGATCCACTCCTCTGTCTAATTGCTTATGCAAATTTCTAGAAAGAATGGTAAACTTCTGCTTAATGTGGTACCTTGTATCCAACAGGCTTCTCTCTCCTTTCCAAACTCTCCTAAATCTAATCTTAATCCTCTCCACTCTTGGCTATGGCTGCTATATCTACTCTTCTGCCTCTACATCTCTTCTTGCTCAACCTGATACAATCCACTGCGGTCTACATTTAGTCCTAAGCACCTTCCACTCCCATCTAGCTGATAGAGGTCTACCATCCTCTCTCGACGCCATGCCCTTTTCTCTCTCCAAAACTATTCACGTTTTCATCAATATTGTTTCTCTAAACTAAATGTCCCTCAATCCCTTTTTTCCTGCCTTTACTTCCTCTCCACGCCTATCTACTCCTTTCTCTGTCCACATGGATGTTCTCTCACATTCACCTTTTCCTCATCTCCGATCCCTTCCTTTTTCTGCCATACATTCTTGCATTGGCTTGTACCTTCCTCCAGTATTTGCTCCTCTGTTTTTCCCATGATCAATAATTTTATTGATCATGCCTCTACTCACTCCTACAGTACTCACGTTTATACAAATCCCTCTCTGGCGGCGGTTTCGCTGCAATCCTTCCTCTCTGTGATATGAACTTCACCACTTCCACCTGAATCACTTGCAATCCTCTTCACATAAGAACGCATGTCTTCCCTCCCTTCCTCAGCCTTCACAATCTTTACCGACTCCAGAAACTCATTATCTCTCGTACAGTCTGTACAACCAATTAACCCTCTTTTCCGGAAGATTCAGGACCAGTTGTTTAATTTGTCCATGCAACACAAAATTATCAGTTTTTGCTGGACACCCAGCCATATTAGGATCCACGGCAATGAACAGGTACATCCCTTAGTAAGCCCCACCGCTTTGTCCACATTCCATCAACTCAGATTTTCACACATACCAGCCACTGAGTATTACTCTCACTTCAAAACCTCCCTCTTTACCCGCTGGCAGTTTTTCTGGTCTAGTCTTATCACCAATAAACTACATACCACAAAAACTTTCTATCTCCCCTTGGTCAGTACCATTCCATCTGAATAGACTTACGAAACTGCTTTGGCCCGATTACATATTGGCTACACTAGCCTCACACATTCCAGTCTCATGTCACTTTCTGATCCACCTCTATGCTCCTCATGCAATGCTTCTCTTTCAGTCAAACACTTTCTACTATCCTGTCACCGATTTACTGCAATCCGTACCTCTGCTTTTCCTTACTTGCCCTCTCCCCAGATCCCCCAACCTGTTGTACATCCTCTCGGAATTACCTGCCTTTTCCTTTGACAACTTGTTCTCCTTCCTCAGACACATAAATAATTTCCATTTGATTTAATCGCCCTTAGCCCTTAACTGCTTTCCCCCTTTTAGCAACCCCTACCTTATACTATACCCTATCATCTCCCCCTTTCTACCCTTTTTATTACCATACTATCCTATAGTGCTCTTCAACCTCTAAATTCTTCACACTTTACTCATTTCTACCCTTTTGCCACAGTGCTTTATCATAATGCTATATGACCTTTGATGTCTAGCACATTTATTTGTTTTAACCATTAACTATTAAGAAAAACTACAGTAATAATGGCAATGACAATGATGATGTTGATGACGATAACAATAAAAATAAAAATAATAATATTATTATTATTATTATTATATTATCCTTCATGATTTTTTATCCAAACCGCGAGACAATAAAGACACCGCCTAAATTCAGCTATCGAGAGGAAAGACTTGATGGTTTCTTGGTTCCCCTCGGAAAGATAGTCAATAGAGCGTCTTTGATTCAGTAATAATGGTAATAACAATGATGATGATGATGACGATAACAATAACAATATTATCATTATTATTACCATTATTATCATTATTATTATTATCATTATTTTTTTATTATTATTATCATTATTAGTAGTAGTATTACCATTATCATTATTATTGTGGTGACCAACGTGCAACGAGCTTCCGCGCTCGATAGAGTCAGGTCCATGCGGTTAGGCGATCCGATTCCCGCCAATAAACTCATCGGACCTGACGCCGCAAAGTCCAAAAGAAACGCACTCACTCATCGGCTAGGCTCTCACCCGAACACTAGTTGTATACTCCAAAATAAAGAGTAATTTGACTTTTTGTGTGTTTGCCTACAAACCACACTGGTGACCCTCGGAGTTAAGAGCCCAGTTAACCATGAGTATGTCAGCCGCCTTGAAGCCACTGCCCACCTGCACCATTGCTTGCCTTCCTGAATGGTTTCTGCAGGTGGAACAGGAGTTCCTCCTACGCCATGTCACCTCTCCGACCACCAAATATCGGATGCTGGTTACAAAACTCTCGCCTGAACTCCTGCTCTCCGTCAGCGACCTTCTTAACAACCCCGAGTACAACACGTACGAACTCCTCAAAGAAGCAATCCTGCAGAGAGCCGCGCCTTCCCCACGAAACGCGCTGCGCGCTCTCTTCACAGCTTTGTCGCCTGACGGCCGTACTCCCTCGGAAATACTCCGGCACATACAACGTACTCTCTCCCGTGCCAACACACATATGCCTCCTGATATTCTACGCTCAATGTTTCTTCAGCATCTACCAGCGACGGTTCAAACCGCCCTACTAGCGTCCGAGCTCCCCATTGAGCAACTAGCCTCAAAAGCGGACGAGATTCTAGCCATCCAGACTACCGCACAAGTTTCAGCTGTAGCCATTGCCCCACCTCTAACCTTGGAAGCCCTCGCGACACAGGTTGCCAAACTCACAACTGCCGTTCCACAACTTTCAGCCCGGGAACCTTCAACCACGTCCCAGATCCCGCCATCGCAGTCCTGCAACACCCCGGTTCAGCCGCGATCGTGGACGAGGGAGTGCTGTGGTGGCCAACGCGCAACGAGCTTCCGCGCTCGGTAGTGTCAGGTCCATGCGGTTTGGCGATTCGACTCCCGCCAATCGCCGCGCAGCTCATCGGACCTGACCTGAGAGTATACAACGCGGCTGGCATATTTAAGCCGCAAAGTCCAAAAGAAACGCCAGCAGCTGAAGAAGAAGGACCTCTCCTCTCCTCTCCTCCCCTCTCTCCCTGCGGTGAATCGGTCCTTAATTGGACGATTCAGAGAGAAGGGAGGATCGGTTCCGGCAAGGGTGGCGGACGGGGCGCAGCGGGTGGAGCCGAGCAACGCCAAGAGAGTCACCATGATCCCTCGATCGTGTGGCTTTTGCATGGGCATATTAAAGAGATGCACCGCGCCCGGTCCCATGCAATCTCGGCCTCGGCTCTTCCGCGTTACCGGACGGTGACGCGCCCCCCATTGTTTGATGCCACGATGCTATGTGCTTGCATGTAGCTTCGTGCCCTCCTAGCCTACTCTTTCCTATACGAATTTTCGGCTTTAGGATAACTCTGTGCACACCTTCTGGTGAACTGGACCCCATCTCGGGCGCGTGCAGGACGTTTGGCAGACCTTACCTCCCGCAGGGGAGGGTGTGCTGGGGGGCCTTAGAAGGCCTGCCTTACGGTGTGCATAGAGTTGCCATTCTTTTGCTAGGGACTGGTCTGACAGACCATCTGATGGACTGCCACTCTTTTTCTTTCGAAATAGGGCGATT
>NC_051398.1:23325375-23335375 GCF_015228065.2 Penaeus monodon | reverse complement strand
CGCCCGTAGCCGTGGTGTAAGCATCTCGCAAAAATTTTTACCAGCACGGGGCTGTGTTTGGGGGGTTTGTTTGGGAATTGCGGTGCCCCAAATTCTCCAAGTAAGTCCCCAGTGTGGCTTGGGTCGTCGCAAGATGAAACCCCTCTCTTCATGGTTTTGGGTTTGAAAATCCCCATGCACAGGGGTAACCTGGGCCCATTGTGAAAAATGATTTGGTCCTCTGTTGTTATTTCAGAGAGTCCCAGGGTTCATAGCCGGGCATCTGGTACCAGGGGGCGGAGGGGGAATATTCGTTTCCTCTCTGTGAGGTGCAGGGAGGATTTGGCCGTCACCGTACATTTCCCCCTAAGTAATTTTCGGCTTGATGTTTATATGGGAATTGGGGGGCATCCCCCGCCGATTTCGGCAATCGTCAGCAAGCCTTTCCCTCTGACCCTATAGGGGGGAACCTTTTATGATAATTCTTCCACCCTGAGAAGAACCTTTTGTGTAGTGTGCGGAGGGTTTGTCGGGAGGTAGATTTTGTCAGGGGTGAGGCTGCTGAAGACGGGTCGACGGTCCTTTGAGTCTGTGTGTAGACCACGTGTCTTCCCCTCAGGACGCGTGACTCAGTGCTCCATGATAGAAACCCCCTCTCCCTGTAGCGGGAGGCGTTGTTGTTCCCCTCAGGATATTGTGGCATCCCTTGCTGCGAAGCGGCGCCTGCAGTGGGTCAAGGGTGACCGATCCACCCGTGTAAATGTTGCTCCCCGGAGGGGTGATTTTTGCAATGACCCCTGGGTTTCTGCCTTTGGCTAGGCATACAATATTCATTCTTTTTGCTTGCCAGTTCATGACCGAGAACTCTATCGGGGTTTTGGGCCCCACGGCGGAGCTTCGACAAAGTCAGGGTGGGGGAGTCCATCCCCTTGGCCAGTAGTGGTTCTTTGAGCTGATGGCGTATTAGCACCGGGCTGGGAGACAGCCAGGAGTTTTGCAAACAGTCTTTATCTTGTTCTAGGCGTCTGATTTTTTGTGTTTTGGGCTTGTGTCCTGGGAGCCTGGAAAAACCTTTGAAAAAAGGGAATTGTGCGGTTTTTAGATCAATTCGGGGGCCAAGGGAGAAGGTTTGTCTCCACTAGGAGTTGAGGCCCTTTCGCCCCCTTTGGGGGCCCCCAAAATGACCCTGGCGGTTTCGTTTGGACTTTTTCCCAACGGTTTTTTATTTTTTCCCTTTAATCCCAATCAGAGCGAGGGACATAGTCTACAAGGGCCTGACAGCATGTACATAGAATATCTTGACTCTGTTTGGGCCCCATGCGTTTTCCCATCATTGCTCAGACAGACAGTCTTGCCTTTTTTGGGTCAAGCAGGTACTGGACCCCCTGGGGAAGAAGGGGGCCGGTCTATCCTTCCCCCAAGGGTTTAGGGGTATTATAAAACCCACCCCAAGCCATCCCGGGATTTTCAGACTTGTGCCTTAAAAACTCTTTTTCGGCCATGGTTTGGTTTTTGGCTGCAGAGATCTTTAGCCCTGCCCTGCAACACCCCTCGGATCCCAAGTCCAGACAACGTGGGCTTGTTTGGCAGTGGGTCCAGGAGATGATAGAAAGATGTTGCATGGGAGAGATTTGCCCCCCACTGGGGGGTTTATTTTGGGGATCAGGAATTGTGTGTTAAAAAGGGGGGATGAGAACCCCACCTGTGGCGTTCCATTTTCTAGTGGCATGTGCGTAATGGGGAACCTTTTGGAAAATTTACTTGGGGGGTCTATTCCTAAAGTAGTCCCCTACCCAACCAAGACCTTCCCTCGTTTCCCTTTTTGGATCGGGTTCCTGAAGGAAAGAGGACTTGCAATTCGAAACCCTTCTCCAGGTAAAGGGAAACTACCACAGAGTGCCGGTTTTTTGTGCTCAAGAGCGGGTATGCTGTGCGCGGCTCAGCCCTGGTAACCCGTGGAGGTGTTCGTGGGGGCCCCCATTTTCCATTGGACCCGGTTTCAGTACCATCTTCGGCAGCTTGGCCAGACAGTGAGGGAGAATGGGGCGGTCTTCCCCGGTTCCTTTGGTTTAGGGAGGGACTATGGTAGCCCCTTCCAGCTCGGGGGTAGAGTGGAAGTTTCCAGGATTTGTTGATGAGTTGCAGAAATGCAAGCTCACCTCCCAGCCCAGGCGGGAATGAGGGGGTACGAGATCCCATCATCGCCGGGGGGATTTGCAATGGTTTTAATGCACCCTTTATTTTCCCTCAGAGAAAAAGATAACTCGAGTTAGGGGTTGGGTGCCTTTCTCGATATGAGCAAGTCTGTCTGGTTGTAGGGTTCTTGTTGCTCTCAGTTTGGCTGGAGAGTCGTATCGTTCTCGCAGAGGAACTCTTGCGCCCGTCGTTGGGCCTCTGCCTGGGGGCGTGTTTTTGTGCATCTCGGGGCTGAGCGGCTGGTGGCTCGCTTGACCCGTTTCCATGCTCGAGAGGGTGGAGGTGATCAAAGACTCACACCTTCAGCCACTTTTCCGCCTCACTTGTGGCAGTTTCCTGCGTCCCTGACAGCCTCCCTTAGGAGGGCTAGGTGTCGGGGGTTTTTTGCCTTCGGAAATGTTTTCGGCACATATTTACCCGTGGTGACCTCCCAATCCTTATTGAAGTACCAGGCGTCCTTGTGACTCCTGGACCCAGGCCGAGTTTTGGGTATGGTAGTGAGGCTGCCTCACAAAGGCATTTACAAGTTGGCTTTTAGCACTTTACTTTTCGCTCGTGTGGGTTATTTCTTCTCAGACAGCGGGGCCCAAAGGCGCCTGGAAGCCCGCCCGTTGGGCCTTGTCTGTTTTCCATCTGGATTTGGGTTTGGTATTTCGGTGGGCCCCCTATCCCTGAGGGTTGTTATGTGCCATAAGGGCACTAGTGCGGTCTCATCGCAAACCAGCCAACCTCCCACCCGAGTCGCAGGGCCCGGGGGAGGGGCAGGACCCCCCTCCAGCGTTTGGGTCTGGGTTGGGAGAGCGATTCGGGGGGTGTTCAAACTCGTTGGTTTTTGTGACGGCCCCCCGATCCGGGGCCCGAGGGACCCCGGATGGGGTGGTGTGCATTGAAGTTCCCCCCATGATCATCGGTGGTGCTGCGGAAGCACATACCTGGCTGATGTAAGCTACTACAGGTGGCGGCTGACACATTGTACAATTTCAGGGGGCCCCCCCGGGCCGTGAATCTCGAGGCAAGAGATTTAACATCTTTTCCAATGCGGTGCATGGCTATTTCGGAGCAGCGAATTGTTGCTTTTTACCCGGGTCATCAGGCCTCTTTTTCCCTCGGAAGTGGCAGCGTGGAAGCGAACAGCTTCCGCTGATAATGTTCCGGAGCATGAAAGTCAATGCCCTTTATGCACATTGCGTGGAGGATGGCCCCCTCCTGAGGAAAGCCACAGATGTTCCACGCAGGAAAACTTAGATTTCATGCCATGATGTTACTAAATTTAAGTTTCATCAGAGACATGTCTATTTCGGATGACGGTCGGAGCTGACAACAAATTGGAGATCCTCACTGGAGGGGGCTCCTTTGGCTGTCAGGCTATCCCTGGATCCAATGGGGGGGGGAGAGCCTTTTGGGAGCTTGACTTTTGCTTTTGGTTTTTTTGGCCCGGCTGTTTTTGTGCATTTTGGGTGGCTTGCCGGGCAGGCTCAGTTCTTCTGATCGGGGGTGGGATGAATCAGCCTGGTTTGGTCTTTCCTGTGAGGGCATAGCCGGGGGGGAGTGGGGAGGGGAGTCTCACCTGGGGTTGGGGAGGGATTGGGTGATTTTGGGCCCCTTTCCCTCTTCCTTCCTTTTGTTTCACAGTCTGTTTTAATGTTCAGGGGGAACGGACTGCCTTATCCGCCTCTTTTTTTGGTCCCCGGACAAAGGGAAATGCCCCTGCGGACTACAGCGGATTAGGACGAATGTCCCCCTCGCGAAGAACTTCTTCTGGGGCTGGGGGGACCGTGTGGTGTGTTGGAAAATTTCTTCCGTGGTTCCCCGGCACGCTTTACTTGGGGGGAAATCCTGATTTTGGGAATCTCGGTTTGGGGGGGGGGCAGCTTCCTTCCTCTTAGGAGGCGGGAAGCCTTTTCGCTTTGTTCTCCCCCAGACGGAGGTGCCTGAGGGGGCAGGAACAAAGTTGGTCGTCTTAGCAACCTCTTGCCCTTGAGGGCCGCCCTTTCTGACAGAGCAAGCCCGGCTCCAGGGGTGAGCCTCTTGGACAGTAGGACATTTGGCTGTTTTTCCTTCTTTTTTTCTTTTTTTGCCTTGAGCACACCCCGGTATTGTGTGCCTTGCTACGCACCAATTTGGCTTGGCTGGCAGTTTGCCGGGGTGCCGTACTTCTGGCACTTGAAACACTGAAGTGGTTTAGGCACATAAGTGCTCGGTGATAGGTACCCCAGTTACCCAGATCAAGGTGGGCTTGGGTACCTTTCAGGTCACCAGGACTTGCCGGTTTTGGGGTCTTCCCCCTTTGACAATCGGGAAGCCTCCCCGACCTTTTGGGGGGTTTTTCTATCACCTCCACACTATGAGATGAGAAGCAAGTAGCACCACTTTACCCCCTTTTCCTCGGGATTTAGTGGCGAGAGGCTCACTTCCCCTCTTTTAGCTCCTTTGTTTCCGCAGGGGAAAAAAAGGGTGGCTTGATCTTTAGCATGATGATCATGCCCGATTTCGCGCAAAAACCCGGATCGGGCAGCCCGGGTTTTTTGGGGGGTCTCAATGCCCTTACCATTTGGTAGGGATTTTCGAAGCCTTGGGTTTGCGGGGCCTTTAAATTTCGGGAAAACGCCTTTGGGGGGCCCCGACTCGCCACAGAGCGGTCCGGCCCGGCCGTTTCGGTCCGCCCTTTCGGCTTTGGGGCTTTTCGTGGAGGACAGTGTTTCGGTGGTTTAGTGGTGTCCTGATTTAGTCAGTGGGGGCGTCTGAGGGGAATCAGGGCCTTCCCGGTCGGGTGTGGCCTTGGGGGGGCCAGACGAGAGTCCCTCTGTTGGACAATCTGGTGGAAGAAATGTTTGAATGATTTTTTCCGTCTTGTCCCCCCATCTTGGGAGCAGGCATGACAGGTCATCCGTGCTCGGGGTTTTCTTTGCCCCCCGGAGGCACTTTAAGGCTTTAGGGGCTGCCGTGGGTTTGGGCCTTCACGGGGCGTCAAACAGAAGGTCGTCTGTGGGGGGTTTTTATTTTAT
This sequence comes from Penaeus monodon, assembly GCF_015228065.2. NCBI lineage: Eukaryota > Metazoa > Arthropoda > Malacostraca > Decapoda > Penaeidae > Penaeus > Penaeus monodon. The sequence continues at coordinate 23,330,195 of NC_051398.1, read as the reverse complement.
TTTCCAATACTTGGCAGTGTTCATCCATCACGCCCCCACCCCCCACGGAGCCCCAAAAAGGGGAAACGAGTGCAAAACCAATGTCTAACAGCAACAGGGGTGATGAGTGGTATACCAGCCAATTAGCCTTTGCACTGGTACGCCGGACGGTTGGGGGACAACGGGAGCATGACGCTGACCCTAGCCTCCCGAGGGAGACCAGCCCATTGACCTGACCCGGGCGGATCAGGCCACCGTCTTGCCCGAATAGAGGACAAAAAGGGGTGTTGTAGCCCCCAGGGGTACCATGCCGGCATCGCCAACCTCCAGGATTCCCGTCTCCCCGCTCACAAGGGGGCCCGCAAAGGGAAAACACGTGGGTAGGTGTCAACCCCTTTGGGGGTACCAGGGGGAGTCCCTTTCCCCCACAGGACATCATGATGGGAAAAATTTTTGCTCCTCCTCAGTGAGGAAGGGAGCCTTTACTTTTTTTAGGCCTTCCCTTTCCCCTCCTCAGAGGGGACCCGTACCCTTTTTTAAAGTGAATCCCTCTTTCTCTGAAACGCCCCAAATGTTGTTTCACCCCATAGAAAAAGGGGGGTCCTGCACCTGTTCCTGTCAGCTCCTTCATCCCCCCCGAAAAAGCCCGGGCCCCAGACTGTTTCACCAAGTGGGGAGAGAAATTTAAAATTTTTTAGGAGGTTCCATGGCAGGACGGGTTTTTAAGGGGAATCCCTCTTTTCTCTGAAAAAACCAAAGGATGTTTTTACCTCGTGAGAGAAGGGGGGTTGTACCGTTCCAGAAGCTCCTTTGTCCCTCTGAAAACAGCCAACCAAGACTGTTTTCAACAGTGGGGGAGAGGAGCGACTTTTTTCCCGGCAGTTTTTGGCAGAGGGGTTTAACGTGAATCCCTCTTTTCTTGAAACCCCAAGTTTCCCTCAGGAGAGTAGAGGGGACTGTACGTTCCCGTAAGTCCCTTTATCCCTCTGAAAAGCCAACCACAGATATTCATCAAAGGAGGGGGGAGACTAATTTTTTCCCGGGATTCTATCACGGGAACTTGAGTTTTGTCTAGCAGTTATTAGACAGAACCTGGCTGAAGGCCTGACATGGGGGGCCCTTTCTGCCCTTTCCCCCATTTGAAGAAAAAGATGGCAGTCATCGATGGTTGTCAGACCCGTCCCTAGAAAAGAATGGCAACTTATGACACCCTAAGGCAGGCTTTTAAGGCCCCCAGACACACCCTCCCCTGCGGGAGGAAAGGTCGCCCACGTCCCAGCACGCGCCCCAAGATGGGGCCAGTTCACCAGAAGGTGTGACAGAGTTATCCCAAAACCGAAAATTGTTAGGAAAGAGTAGGTAGGAGGGGCCCAAACACAGAAGCCATAGCATTGGCCAAAAAAAAGGGGGGGGTCACCGTCCGGGAAGCGGAAGAAACCCAGGCCGAGATTGCTGGGACCGGGCGCGGTGCATTCTTAATATGCCCATGCAAAAGCCACACGATCGGGGTCATGGGACTTCTTGGGTTGCCGGCTCCCCCCGTGCGCCCCGTCCGCCACCCTTGCCGGAACCGATCCCCCCTTTCTCTGAATGTCCAATTAAGGACCGATTCACCGCGGGGAAGAGGGGAGGAGAGGGAGGAGAGTCCTTTTTTTCAGCTGCTGGCGTTTTTTTGGACTTTGCGGCTTAAATAGCCCCCGCTTGATACTCTCGGTCAGGCCGATGAGCGCGGGCGATTGGCGGAGTCGAATCCCCAAACCCGATGGACCTGACATACCGACGGGGAAAAAGCTCGTTGGCTTTGGGCAACCACAGCACCCCCTCGTCCCGACGCGGCGAACCCGGGGTTTTCGGGGACTGCGGGGGCGGATTGGGACGGGGTTAAAGGTTCCCGGGCAAAAAGTTGTGGAAACGGCATTTGTGATTTTTTTTGGAAACCTGTGCGCGAGGGTTCCAAGGTTAGAGGTGGGGAATGGCTACAGCTAAAAACTTGTGCGGTAGCTGGATGGCTAAATCTCGCCGTTTTTGGGCTATTTGCTCAAGGGGAGTCGGACGCTAGTAGGGGTTGAACCCTCGCGGGAGATGCTGAAGAAAATTTAGGTAGAATATCAGGAGGCATATTGTGTTTGGGACGGGAGAGAGTCGTTTTATGTGCCGGAGTATTTTCCCAGGGAGTACGGCCGTCAGGCGACAAAGCTGTGAAGAGAGGCGCAGGGTTTTGGGGAAGGGGCGGCCTTGCGGATTTCTCTTTGAGGAGTTCATGTTTTACTCGGGGTTGTTAAGAAGGTCGCGACGGAGAGCAGGAGTTTTAGGCGGAGTTTTGTAAAACCCGCACCATATTTGGGGGTCGGGGAGGGCATGGCGTAGGAGGAACTCCTGTTCCCCCTGCAGAAACCATTCAGGAAGGCAAACAAAGGTGCAGGTGGGCAGGGCTTTTAAGGCGGCTGGGCATATCTGGTAAATGGGCTCTTAACTCCCAGGGTCACCCGTGTGGTTTAGGCAAACACACAAAAAGTCAAATTACTCTTATTTGGATATACAAAAATAGTGTTTTGGGGAGGGGCCTAGCCCATGAGTGAGTGCGTTTTTTTGGACTTTGCGGGTCAGGTCCGAGAGTTTTTTGGGGGGAATCGGATGCCTAACCGCATGACCTGACTCTATCGAGGGGAACTCGTTGCACTTTTGGTCCCAACAAAAATAATGATAAGGGTAAATACTATAAAATGATATAAAAAAAAAAAAATAATGAAAATAAAAAATGATAATAAGGGAAATAATAATGATAATTTGTTTTTGTTTTCGTCTCACTCTATTGTTATTCCTTATACTGAATAAAGCGCTCTATTGACATCTTTCGAGGGGAAACCCAAGAAACCATAAGTTTTCCTTCGATAGCTAAATTTTAGGCGGTGTCTTTTTTGTCTCGCTTTTTGGATAAAAAAATCATAAAGGAAAATAATAAAAAAAAAAATTAAATATTTTTATTTTTTTTGTTATCGTCACAACTATCTTTGTCTTCCCTTATTACGTAGTTTTTTAATAGTTAAGGGTTAAAACAAAAAAAATGTGTAGCACAAAGGTCATATAGCTTATGATAAAGCACTGTGGCAAAGGGTAAAAATGAGTAAAGTGGAAGAATTTAGGGGTGAAGAGCACTAAGGATAGTATGGAAATAAAAGGGTAGAAAGGGGGGATGTAGGGTAAGATAAGGTAGGGGTTTCAAAAGGGGGGAAAGCAGTTAAGGGTAAGGGCGAAATCAAAGGGGAAATTATTATGTGTCGAGGAAGGAGAAAAAGTGTCAAAGGGAAAAAGGCAGGAATTCCCGAGAGGATGTAAAAGGTGGGGGATTGGGGAGGGGGCAAGAAAGGAAAAGCAGAGGTACGGATTGCAGTAAATGGTGAAGGATGAGAAAGTGTTTGATAAAAGAGAAGCTTTGAGAGGAGCATAGAGGGGATCAGAAAGTGACAGAGTGGAAGTGTGAGGCTAGTGTACCAATAGTAATCGGGCCAAAGATTTTGGAAGTCTATCAGATGGAATGGTACTGACCAAGGGGAGAAAAAAGTTTTGTGGTATGTATTTAGGTGTAAGACTAGCCCAGAAAAAACTGCCGCGGGTAAAGAGGGATTTTTTGAAGTGAGAGTAAACTCAGGGCTGGTATGTGTAAAAAATTGAGGAGGAATGGGACAAGCGGGGGGGCTATAAGGGTTTACTTTTCATTGCCGTGGATCCAATATGGGGGGTGCCAGCAAAACTTTAATTTTGTGTTGCATGGAAAAATTAAAAAAAACTGGTCCAAATTTCCGGAAAAAAGGGGTTAATTGGTTGACAGACTGTACGAGAGATAAGATTTTCTGGGTCGGTAAAATTTGTGAAGGCTGAGGAGGGAGGGAAGACATGCGTTTTATGTGAAGAGGATTGCAAGTGATTCGGGTGGAAGGGGTGAAGTTTACACAGAGGGGAAAGGATTGCAGCGAAACCCCGCCAGAGGGGGTTTTATAAACTGATTTTGAGGGGTGAGTAGAGGATGATCAAAAAAAATTATTTAATGGGAAAAACAGAGGAGCAAAAACTGGAGGAAGGTACAAGCCATGCAAGAATGTATGGGAGAAAAAGGAAGGGATCGGAGATGAGGAAAAGGTGAATGTGGAGAAAATCCCTGTGGACAGAGAAAGGAGTAGAAGGCGTGGAGAGGAAGTAAAGCAGGAAAAAAAGGGATTGAGGGACATTAGTTTAGAGAAACAATATTATGAAAAGTGAATAGTTTGGAGAGAGAAAAGGCATGGCGTCGAGAGAGGGGGTGGTAGACCCCCTATAGCAGATGGGGGGGAAAGGGCTTAGGGGCAAATTAGACCGAGGGGATTGTATAGGTTGGGGGGAAGGAAAAGTGGGGGGGGGGGAAAAAGAAAAAAAAGGGGGGTTGGTAAAGGCCCAAAAGAGAAAAAATTTTTTGAAAGCATAAACAAAGAAAAGGGGGGGATTAGATTTGGAAGGGAGATTTTTGGGAAAGAAAAAGGGGATAAGGGTTCAAATTAGGAAAGTTTCCTTTCCTTTTTGAAAATTTCCCTAAAGCAATAGAGGGGGCGATCGGTTAGGATTTAAAGGGGGTTTTTGGTTTCAGGGTTTTAAAGGAAAAAGGGTTGGCAGTGGGGGGGGAATTAGGCCTTTTAAAGGGGGAAAAAATTTTTCGTTTTAAGGAAAAGGGGAAAAGGGAATTTGGGGTTTTCCAAAAGGGTTTTGGGCACTAAAAAAGGACCGGGAAATATTGGCCCCCAAAAAGGGAAAACAATTTTTTTTTGGAAAAAAGGGGGAGGGTAAATTAAATTTGGAAATTTATAAAGGGG
>NC_051398.1:23309877-23325275 GCF_015228065.2 Penaeus monodon | reverse complement strand
AAAAATTTTTATTGTTCCCCCAAAATCTATACATCCATTCACTATACGCTATTATTTTCTGCGCGCATGCAGGAATTCCCTGGAAAATCTTTGTCTTACACAAAATCAGCATGCGTTACTTTTTCGGAAACGTTACCCATTTATTCCGTCTGTCGAATGATTTTGTCTGTCTGTGAAAAAATGGTCAGCATTGGTTGCGGTAGTATGTAATAGTGAGTTCCGTAATACTTATCTAATTACGTTTTAGTATTCATTGATAATTTTTAGTGGAACTAATCCTTTAGTTCCTTGTCAATTAAATAGATAGGCAATAAGCAGATTCTTCGTCAGTGTATACACATCATCCTATACTAAGTCCTTGTTCACACTGGCTTTCATACAAGCGGGGTTGCTGAGATACTGTCTGGTTCTGTCCCTGCATATTCCTTTTTTCAATTATTGTTAGTATCTTCATCATCATCATCATTATCTTATTTTTGTTATTATGAATACTATTATTATTGTTATCAGTTTTATTATTATTATCATTGTCATTATTACCTTCATTTATAATAACAACAATAATGATAATAATAATGATAAAAATAATAATAATAATATTTATCATTATCATTATTATCATTTTTATCATTGTTCTTCTTGTTGTCATTAGGAAAAAAAAAATATTTTTTTATCATTATTATTATTATTATTATCATCATCAATATTATTATCCTTATTATTATTATCATCATCATTATTATTATTATTATTAATATTATTATCCGTATTATTATTATCAATACTATCATTATTATTATTATCAATATTATTATTATTACTATTATTATTATTATTGGTGTTGCTGCTATTTTCCATCATTATTCTTATAATTTTTTATTATTATTATTGTTGTTGTCATCACTATCATCATCATCGTCATCATTATAGTTGTTGTTGTTGTTGTTGTTGTTATTATTATTATTATTATTATAACAGTGATAATGTGGTTTGTAGGCAAACACAGAAGAAGTCAAATTACTCTTTATTTTGGAGTGTACAACTAGTGTTTGGGTGAGAGCCTAGCCGATGAGTGAGTGCGTTTCTTTGCTTGCTTGCTTGAGATTTGCGAAGTTCTGGCTTCGCCCGGGCCTTTCACTTATGGCCCGGCCTGTGTCAGCTTTTTATGGCTCTCATTTGTTGGTCTGACACTCGGTGCTTACCGCAGGCGCTCCTGTAGCCGTGGTGTAAGCATCTCGCATAATCTCTTTACCAGCACGACGGCTGTGTTCTGTGGGGTTTGTCTTAGGAATTGCGTGTGCACGCAATTCTCCAAGTAATGTACCAGTGTGGCGTTCGGCTCGTCGCAATGCATGCAACACCTCTCTTCATGGTCTATGGTTTGTATAATCTGCCATGCACAGGGGTAACCTAGGCGCATTCTGGCAGAATGACTTCGGTACCTCTGTTGTTATTTCAGAGAGTGCCAGTGGTTCATAGCTGTGGCATTGAGTACCAGCGGGCGGAGGGGAATATCTCGTTTCCTCTCTGTGAGGCTGCAGGAGGAAGGAGTTGGCCGTCACCGTACACTTCCCCCAAAGTAATTTTCTGGCTCTGATGTATTATCATGGGATTAGGGGCATACCCAGCCGATTTCGGCTAATCTGTCAGCAAGCTCATTGCCTCTGATCCTATATGGCGGGGAACCCAGTTTGATAATTCTTCCACCCTGAGCAAGAATCCTCTGTGCTAGTGTGCGGATGGTTGTAAGGAGGTAGATGTTGTCAGTGGGTGAGCGCTGCTGAAGACGGGTTTCGACGGCTCCTTTGGAGTCTGTGGGGTATGACCACGTGTCCTTCCCTCACGGACGCGGACTCAGTGCTCCCATGATAGCAACTGCCTCTGCCTGTAGCGAGGGGGCGTTGTCTGTTACCCTCATGGATTTTGGGCATCCCTTGCTGCGAAGCCGGCGCCTGCAGTGTGGGTCAAGGGATCGACCGATCCATCCGTTTTAATATGTTCTGCTCCCGGAGGGTGATGGTTGCAATGCCCCTCTGGGTTTCTGCCTTTAGGCTGGCATACAATATTCATTCTTTTGCTTGCCAGTCTCATGACCGAGAACTCTATCGAGGTTTGTGCCCACGGGGGAGTTTCGACAAAGTCAGGGTGTGGGGAGTCCATGCCCTTGGCCAGTAGTGGTTCTTTGAGCTGATGGCGTATTAGCACCCTGGCTGTGTGAGACAGCCAGGAGTTTTTTGCAAAACAGCTCGTTATCTTGTCTAGGCGCTGACTTTTTTGTGTCTTGGGCTTGGTTTTCCCTGGGAGCCTGGATGACCTTTGATAAGAATTTGTGCGCTGTTAGATCAATTCGTGAGGCCAAAGGGAGAAGGTTTTGTCTCCACTAGGAGGTTGAGGACCTTCGCCCACCTTGGGGCACCCAGAATGCCCCCTGGCGGCTTCGTTTTGGACTGTCTCCAATCGGTCTTTATTTTTTTCTTAATCCCAATCAGAGCGAGGGAGGCATAGTCTACAATGGGCCTGACAGCATGTACATAGAATGATTTAGTACTCTGTGTCTGCCCCTATGCGTCTTCCACTCTTTGCTCTCATGACAGACAGTCTTCCCTTTTGGTTCGGTCAAGCAGGTATGGACCTCCGGGCGGAAGAAGAGGGCCCGGTCTATCTTACCCAAGGGTAGAGGTAGTTATGAACCCCCACTCCAAGTCCATTCCCTGGATTTTCAGACTTGTGCCTTGAACTCTTTGTCTCAGAGCCATGGCTTTGGATTTGGCTGCAGAGATCTTTAGTCCTGTCCTGCAACACTCCTCGGATACCAAGTCCAGACAACGCTGGGCTTTGTTTAGGCAGTGTGGTCCAGTGGAGATGATAGCAAGATCGTCTGCATAGGAGATGATCTTGCCCCCCACTGGGGGGTTTATGTTGAGGATACAGGACATTAGTGGTAAAAAGGGCTGGACTGAGAACCCCACCCTGTGGCGTTCCATTTTCTAGTGGCATGTGCTGTAATAGGTGACCTTGGAATTTGACTCTGGCTGGTCTATTCCTAAAGTAGTCACCTATCCAAGCCAAGACCTTACCTCTGATTCCTTTTTGGATCAGGCTCTCCTGAATGGCAAGAGGACTTGCCAATTCGAAAGCCTTCTCCAGGTCAAGGAATATACCCAGATGTGCCGTGTTTATTGTGCTCAAGAGCGTGGCTATGCGTGCGCTGTGCTCATGCCCTGGTGAACCCGTGGAGGTGTTCGTGTGGGGCTCCCATTTTCCATTGGACCCGGGTTCAGTACCACCCTCTGGGCCCAGTCTTGGCCAGACAGCTGAGGAGAGAGATGGGCGGTACTTCCCCCGGGTTTCCCTTTGGTTTAGGGATGGAAACTATGGTAGCCTCTTCCAGCTCTGGGGTAGAGTGGAAGTTTCTCAGGATTGTTGATGAGTTGCAGAAATGCAAGCTCACCCCAGTCCCAGGGGGGAGATGATGGGGTACGAGATCCCATCATCGCCCGGGCTGAGTTGCAACTGGCTTTATATGCATTCTTAGTTCCCTAGAGAAAAGATAACGTCTGAGTTATCGGGTTCGGCTGCCCTTCTCTGATATGAGCAAGTCTGCTGGTTGTAGGCGTTCTGTCTTGCTCTAGTTCGGCTGGCGACTGTCGCTACTCGTTCTCGCAGAGACTCTTGCGCCAGTCTGTTGGCCTCTGCCGGGGGGTCGTGTGCGTGCATCTCGGGGCTGAGCGGCTGGTGGCTCGCTTGACCCGTTGCCATAGCTCTGAGAGGGTGGTACGGTGATCGAAAGACTACACCATTCCGCCACTTTTCCTGCCTCACTCTGCTGGCAGTTTCCTTGGCGTCCCTGACAGCCCCCCTTTAGGAGGGCTAGGTTGTGGGGGTTCTTGCCTTCGGAAATGTTTTCGGCACATATTTACCCTGGGGTTTGACCTCCTAATCTCGTTTTTGAAGTACCAGGCGTCCTTGTGACTCCTGGACCCAGGCCGAGTTTTGGGTATGGTCAGTGGGGCTGCCTCATCAATGGCATTAAAGTCTGGCTTGTAGCACTTTCACTTTTTCGCTCTGTGTGGGTTCATTGCTTCTCAGACAGGGGGCCCAAAGGCGCTCTGGAACGCCTGCCAGTTGGCCTTGTCTGTTTTCATCTTGGATTCGGTCGGGGTATTTCGGCGGGGCCACTATCCATGAGGGTTTTTATAGTGCCATAAGGGTTTCACTAGTACGGTCTCATCGACAAGCCAGCCAATCCTCTCCACCAGAGTCGCAGTGGCCAGGGTGAGGTCTAGGACCCCTCCTCTCACATGCGTTGGCTCCTGGCTTTTGAGGAGAGCGATCTCGGGAATGTCTCAACTCGTTGGCTATGTGACGGCCAGCCGCATCCGGTGCCTGCAGGGAGCCAGGATGGGGTGGTGTGCATTGAAGTCTCCCCCTATGATCACTCGGTCGTGTGCTGGGGAAGCACTACCTGGCTGATGTCTAAGCTACTACAGTGGGGCCCGGGCTGTACACATTGTACAATTTCAGGGCCCCCACGGCCAGTTGAATCTCGACGGCAAGAGATTCAACATCTTCTCCACAGTGCGGTGCATTCGGCTATTGCGGAGCAGCGAATTGTTGCTTTGACCAGGGTCATCAGGCCTCTTTTGCCATCGGAACGTGGCAGCGTGGAAGCGAACAGCTTCCGCTGATAATGTCTCCTGGAGCATGACAATGTCAATGCTCCTTGATCGCACTATTGCGTGGAGGATGGCACTCCTTGAGGAGAAGCCTCAGATGTTCACTGCAGAATACTTAGATGCATGCCATGATGTTACTAATGATAGTTACATCAGAGAAAATCGCATATTCGGATTGGGCGGTCGGAGTCTGACAACAACATTTTGAGATCCTCACTGCTGAGGGGGCTCCTTCGGCTGTCAGGCTATCCCTGGATCCACTGGGGGTGGAGAGCCTTGGTAGCTCTGACTTTTCGTCTTTTGGGTTTTCTCTGGCCAGGCTGTTTCTGTGCATTGGCTGGCCTTGGGCCTGGGGAGGCTCAGCTTTTTCTGATTCGGCTTGTGGCACTGAATCGCCTGGTTAGGGTCTGCCTGTGAGGCATAGCCTGGGTTGGAGTGGGGAGGGAGTCTCGACCTGGGGTGGGGGGGAGGATTGGGCTGATTTGGCCTCTCCACTTCCTTTCCTTTATGCTTTTCACAGTCTGTTTGAATGTCGTCAAAGGCAACGTCGACTGCCTTATCCGCCTTCCTTGGTCCGGGGCAAGGATACTGCCACTGCTGTGACTACAGCAGTGATTAGGATCGACATGTCCCCCGGTCGAAAGAACATGTCTTCTGGGTCTGGGGAGGACGTGTGGTGCTGTTGGAACTTTCTTTCCCGTGGTTCCCCTGCACTTGCTTACTTTGGGGGAACTCCTGATTGTCGGAGATCTCCCGGGTTTTGGGTGGGGGGGAGCTTCCTTCCTTTAGGAGGGCGGGAAGCCTTTTTCGCTTTTGTTCCTCCCCCAGACGGAGGTGCCCGGGGGGGCAGGAACAAAGTCTGGTCGCTTCTTAGCAAAACCTTGCCGTTTGAGGCCGCCTCTTTCCTGACAGAGCAAGCCAGGCTCCAGGCGTGATGCCCCTTGGGACAGTTAGGGACATTTGGCTGTTGTGTCCTTTTTCTTCTTTATGTGCCTTGATGCACACCTCGGTATTGTGCCTTGCTACAGACACCAATTTTGGCTTGGCTGTGCAGTTAGCCCGGTGGTGTCCGTTTCTTCTGGCACTTGAAACACTGAAGTGGTTTAGGCACATAAGTGCGTCGGTGATAGGTACCCCAGTTACCCCGATCAAGGGTGGAGCTTGGGCTACCTTTCATGGTCACCAGGACTTGCCTGGTTGGAGTCTTCCCCTTTGACAATCGGGAAACCTCCACGACCTTTTGGGTGTGGTGCTATCACCTCCACATCGTTTTGAGACTGAGAAGCCAAGTACACCATCTTGACCTCTTTTCCTCGGGGTTCAGTGGCGAGAGGCTCACTTCCTCCATCTTTTAGCTCCTTTGTTTCCTGCGGAAACAAAAAGGGGGGCTTGACTTTAGGCATGATGATCATGCCCTGATTTCGCGCAACCCGGATCGACAGCCGGATTTTGCGGTGGCTCTCCAATGCCCTTACCATTTGGTAGGCATTGTGAAACCTTCGGGTTTGACGGGGGCCTTGAATTGCGGGAAAAGCCCTTTGGGGGGCCAGACTCGCCATCAGAGTCGGTCTCCGCCTCGGCCGTTCGGTCCGCCCTTTCGGCTTTGGGGCTTGCTCGTGGAGGCACCAGCTGTTTCGGCTGGTTCAGCTGGTGCTCCTGATTCAGTCAGCGGGGTCGTCTGAGGGGAACTCAGAGGCCTTCCTGGTCTGGGTGCTGGCCTGGAGGGGCCAGCACGAGAGTCCATTGTTTGGGCAATATGGTGGGCAGACATGTTTGTACATGATTTTCCGTCTTGTACCATCTTTGGGAGCAGGCATGACAGTGTCATCCTGTGCTGGGGGTTTTGTTTTGCCACCCGGAGGAACGTAAGGCTTCAGGGTGGCTGCCGTGGTCTGGGCCTTGCACGGGTCGTCAACAGTAAGGTTGTCTGTGGGGATTTTGATTTTGATTTTCCATATACTTTGGGAGTGCTTCATCCACTCACGCCCCCCCACCACGGGGTCCAACAAGGGGAAGCGAGTGCTAAAACCCAAAGTCTAACAGCAACAGGGGTGATGAGTTTATATACGCAGCCAATTAGCCGTTTTCACTGGTACGCACGGACGGTGTGGGTACCCAAAGGCAGCATGACTGCTTGACCCTAGGCTCCCGAGGGAGACCAGCCGATTGACCTGACCGGCCTGGATCAGGCCACCCGTCTTGCCAGAATAGAGGACCAAAAAGGCGTGTTTCTAGCCGCAGGGCGTACTCATGCACGGCATCGCTCAACCTCCAGGATTCCTGTCTCCCAGCTACAAGGGTGCCACGCAAAGGGAAACACGTGGGTAGGTGTCAACCTCTGGAGTATCCCAGAGGGGATGCCTTCCACCTACAGGAATCATGATGGGAACACTTCGCTCCTCCCTCAGTGAGGAAGGGAGCTCTTTCACTTTTTCCAGGCAGTTTTCCCCTCCGCTCCTCAGAGGGGACCTGTACCCTTTTTCAAAGTGAATCCCTCTTTTTTCTGAAACGCCCAAATTGTTTCACCTCATTTAGAAAAGAGGGGGGTCCTGCACCTGTTCCTGTTTAGCTCCTTCATCCCTCTGAAAACAGCCCGGGCCCCAGACTGTTTCACCACAGTGAGGGAGAGAAATTAACATTTTTCCAGGAGGTTCCTATGGCAGGACGGTTTTTTAAGGTGAATCCCCCTTCTCTCTGAAACATCCAAAGGATGTTCACTCAGTGAGAGAAGGGGGGTCCTGTACCTGTTCCAGTAAGCTCCTTGTCCCTCTGAAAAAAGCCCAAACCCCAGACTGTTTTCATCACAGTGGGGGAGAGGAGCTGACTTTTTTCCAGGCAGTTCTTTTGGCAGGGTGGTTTAACGTGAATCCCTCTTCTCTCTGAAAAAACCCAAAATTTTCACCTCAGTGAGAGTAGAGGGGACCCGTACCCGTTCCAGTAAGTTCCTTCATCCCTCTGAAATAGCCAAACCCCAGACTATTTTATCACAGTGAGGGAGAGAGACTAACTTTTACCAGGGACTTTCCCATCACGGGAACTTGATGTTCTGTCTAGCAGCTGCTATAGACAGAACTGGCTGAAGGCCTGACATGGGGGCTCTACCTGCCCATCGCCCTATTCGAAAGAAAAAGAGTGGCAGTCATCAGATGGTCTGTCAGACCCGTCCCTAGCAAAAGAATGGCAACTCTATGCACACCGTAAGGCAGGCCTTCTAAGGCCCCCCAGACACACCCTCCCCTGCGGGAGGTAAAGGTCTGCCCACGTCCGAGCACGCGCCCGAAGATGGGGTCCAGTTCACCAGAAGGTGTGCACAGAGTTATCCTAAAGCCGAAAATTCGTATAGGAAAGAGTAGGTGGAGGGCACGAAAACTACATGCAAGCCCCATAGCATCGTGGCATCAAAAAAATGGGGGGCGCGTCACCGTCCGGTAACGCGGAAGAAACCGAGGCCGAGATTGCATGGGACCGGGGGGCGGTGCACTCTTTAATATTTCCCATGCAAAAGCCACACGATCGAGGGATCATGGTGATCTCTTGGCGTTGCTCGGCTCCACCGCTGCGCCCCGTCCGCCACCCCTTTCCGGAACCGATCCTCCCTTCTCTCTGAATCGTCCCAAATTTAAAGGGCCGATTCACCGCAGGGAGAGAGGGGAGGAGAGGAAGAGGGGAGGTCCCTTCTTCTTCAGCTGCTGGCGTTTCTTTTGGACTTTGCGGCTTAAATATGCCAGCCGCGTTGTATACTCTCAGGTCAGGTCCGATGAGCTGCGCGGCGATTGGCGGGAGTCGAATCGCCAAACCGCATGGACCTGACACTACCGAGCGCGGAAGCTCGTTGCGCGTTGGCCACCACAGCACTCCCTCGTCCACGATCGCGGCTGAACCGGGGTGTTGCAGGACTGCGATGGCGGGATCTGGGACGTGGTGAAGGTTCCCGGGCTGAAAGTTGTGGAACGGCAGTTGTGAGTTTGGCAACCTGTGTCGCGAGGGCTTCCAAGGTTAGAGGTGGGGCAATGGCTACAGCTGAAACTTGTGCGGTAGTCTGGATGGCTAGAATCTCGTCCGCTTTTGAGGCTAGTTGCTCAATGGGGAGCTCGGACGCTAGTAGGGCGGTTTGAACCGTCGCTGGTAGATGCTGAAGAAACATTGAGCGTAGAATATCAGGAGGCATATGTGTGTTGGCACGGGAGAGAGTACGTTGTATGTGCCGGAGTATTTCCGAGGGAGTACGGCCGTCGGGCGACAAAGCTGTGAGAGAGCGCGCAGCGCGTTTCGTGGGAAGGCGGGGCTCTCTGCAGGATTGCTTCTTTGAGGAGTTCGTACGTGTTGTACTCGGGTTGTTAAGAAGGTCGCGGGACGGAGAGCAGGAGTTCGGGCGAGAGTTTTGTAACCAGCACCCGATATTTGGTGGTGGGAGAGGTGACATGGCGTAGGAGGAACTCCTGTTCCACCTGCAGAAACCATTCGGGAAAAGGAAAGCAATGGTGCAGGTGGGCAGTGCTTCAAGGCGGTGACATACTCATGGTTAACTGGGCTCTTAACTACGAGGGTCACCAGTGTGGTTTGTAGGCAAAAACACAAAAAGTCAAATTACTCTTTATTTTGGAGTGTACAACTAGTGTACGGGTGAGAGCCTAGCCGATGAGTGAGTGTGTTTCTTTTGGACTTTGCGGCGTCAGGCCCGATGGTTTATTGGCGGGAATCGGATCGCCAAACCCGCATGGACCTGACTCTATCGAGCGCGGAAGCTCGTTGCACGTTGGTCACCACAATAATAATGATAAGGGTAATACTATACTAATAATGATAATAATAATAAAAAAATAATGATAATAATAATAATGATAATAAGGGTAATAATAATGATAATATTGTTATTGTTATCGTCATCATCATCATCACTGTTATTACCATTATTACTGAATAAAAGGGACGCTCTATTGACTATTTTTCCGAGGGGAACCAAAAAACCCATCAAGTCTTTCTCTCGATAGCTGATTTAGGCGGTTGTCTTTATTGTCTCGGGGTTTGGATAAAAATCATGAAGGATAATATAATAATAATAAAAAATAATTTTATTATTTTATTTTATTGTTATCGTCATCAACTCATCATTGTCATTGCCATTTTTACTGTAGTTTTTCTTAATAGTTAATGGTTAAAACAAACCAATTTGCTAGACATCAAAGGTCATATAGCATTATGATAAAGCACTGTGGCAAAAGGGTAAAAATGAGAAAGTGTGAAGAATTAGGGGTTGAAGAGCACTATAGGATAGTATGGTATAAAAAGGGTAGAAAGGGGAGATGATAGGGTATAGTATAAGGTAGGGTTGCTAAAAGGGGGAAAGCAGTTAAGGGAAGGGCGATTAAATCAAATGGAAATTATTTATGTGTCTGGGGAAGGAGAACAAGTTGTCAAAGGAAAAGGCAGGAAATTTCCCGAGAGGATGTACAACAGGTTGGGGATCTGGGAGAGGGCAAGTAAGGAAAACCCAGGGGTACGGATTGCAGAAAATCGGTGACAGGATAGTAGAAAGTTTGACTGAAAGAGAAGCATTGCATGAGGAGCATAGAGGTGGATCAGAAAGTGACATGAGACGGAATGTGTGAGGTAGTGTAGCCAATATGAAATCGGGCCAAGCAGTTTCGTAAGTCTATTCAGATGGAATGGTACTGCCCAAAGGGGGAGATAGAAAGTTTTGTGGTAGTAGTTTATTGGTGATAAGACTAGACCGAAAAACTGCCAGCGGGTAAAGAGGGGGGTTTGAAGTGAGAGTAATACTCATGGCTGGTATGTGTGAAAATCTGAGTTGATGGAATGTGGACAAAGGGGTGGGGCTTACTAAGGGATGTCCCTGTTCATTGCCGTGGATCCTAATAGGGCTGGGTGTCCAGCAAAAAACTGATAATTTTGTGTTGCATGGACAAATTAAACAACTGGCCCTGAATCTTCCGGAAAAGAGGGTTTAATTGGTTGTACAGACTGTACGAGAGATAATGAGTTTCTGGAGTCGGTAAAGATTGTGAAGGCTGAGGAAGGGGGGGAAGACATGCTTTCTTATGTGAAGAGGAAATTGCAAGTGATTCAGGTGGAAGTGGTGAAGTTCATATCACAGAGAGGAAGGATTGCAGCGAAACCGCCGCCAGAGAGGGGTTTGTATAAACGTGAGTACTGTAGGAGTGAGTAGAGGCATGATCAATAAAATTATTGATCATGGGAAAAAAAAGAGGAGAAATACTGGGGGAAGGTACAAGCCAATGCAAGAATGTATGGCAGAAAAGGAAGGGATCGGAGATGAGGAAAAGGTGAATGTGAGAGAACATCCATGTGGACAGAGAAAGGAGTAGATAGGCGTGGAGAGGAAGTAAAGGCAGGAAAAAAGGGGTTGAGGGACATTTAGTTTAGAGAAAAAATATTGATGAAAAAAGTGAATAGTTTTTGGGGAGAGAAAGGGCATGGCGTCGAGAGAGGATGGTAGACCTCTATCAGCTAGATGGGAGTGGAAGGTGCTTGGACTAAATGTAGACCCCAGTGGATTGTATCAGGTTGAGCAAGAAAAGATGTAGAGGAGAAGAGTAGATATAGCAGCCATAGCCAAGAGTGGAGGGATAAGATTAGATTTAGGAGAGTTTGGAAAGGAGAGAGAAGCCTGTTGGATACAAGGTACCACATTAAGCAGAAGTTACCATTCTTTCTAGAAATTTGCATAAGCAATTAGACAGAGGAGTGGATCGGTAGTATTTCGGCAAGGGGACGGATTTCTTGATTTCAAGAAAGGTAGGATAAGGGCTTCAAGGCAGTGTGGAGGAAAGTTTCCAGTTGTCCATATACTGTTGAAAATTTCCAGTAGGAAGGACAATGAGCAGGGGGCAGATGCCAGAGTGTATGGAATGTATACCATCAGGGCCTTTATGTGTGTTGTGGCACGGCGTAAAGCAGAAAAGGAGTTCGGCAGTAGAAGAGGGGGCAAAATAGGACTCTATAGAGGATGAGATGCGAGGACGTTCTTGGCTGTTTTAATGGAAAAGGGAATGGGAAAAGATGCGAGCCCTAAGACCTAGCTGAAATATGTGCCAAATTAAGTAGCAAATTTTGGAAAAAATCAGAGATGAGGGTATTATGGATATATAGGGAAGGGGCAAGGCGAGGGTTTCCCTTGTATTTCGCCCACTCTTTCTCTCTGTGGTCAAAGCCACTATTTCCCTTTCTACTGGGAAATCCACTCGGGATTTATCTAGAGGGGGCACTATTTAAATTTAAAGTCAAGTGTGAGCTTCTGTATCATTACCTGAGTTATTTCTCTTGATGAACCCACACTATAAAATTACAATAATCATAAGAGGTTATGATGATCTAATTTCAGTCATAGAGGTAACTGAGAGAAGGTAATATCAAAGAATTGATAATCTTACATTTCTTGATATATTGAATTATATATAAATCATTAAAATTGTACAACTAAAACCTTAACTGACACAGATGTCCACTTCTCCAATAAGATGTGTGTAGTATAACTGTCTTTCTCTTATGTCTTCCTTCTTTAATCCTTTGTCTGACAGACTTTTCTCAATTTTCTTCATATCTTCACTGTATCAGTTCTGAGGATTCCCAAGGAAAAGCATCTGCTTTACAATCTCTCCAAGGGCTTTTCATGAAGCAAACAAAAAAAAAACAGGAGAGAGAGAAAAAAAAAAAACATTCAAAAAAAATTAAACAATTGTTCTATTTTAGGAATGATAAAATAATAAAAAATCAATATAAGTGATTTCTTGTAGGAACATAACTAATTTTTACAAACAAACAAATTGTATATATTCATGCCATTATATACGATCTGAGTAGTTTTATATTTATACATATATTATTTTATGAAACCCTCATTTTAGTATAGATGCATTATTCTATTATAAACTTTTAAAAACACTTATCCCTTTAATGGTTTTAAATCCTCAATAATAATAGAGAAAATCTGAATGGTATCCAAGTGCCATGTGTCAGCCACTACCTGTGAAGATATTCTATTTACCCTGGTTTTCCAATTTTGTTCTCAAATGTTACTTTGTTATTATTCTGTAATCAGATCTATAGTATTTTATAATTTTATTATTGATATTAGTAGCAGCTGAATGTTCTTTCTTACTTCTGGTGTTTAAAGAATTTTACTAACCTCTTTCGGACATTTACCAGGCACTTGTTTAGGCTCTCTCTCTCTCGGTTATGACAATAATATCAGGGTTTAAACACTATATTCTTAACATTTTAACATCTACTCAGATAACATATTACAAGCATATGGTTCGTCTTAGTCATACATGCATAATACCGGAACTTAAATGAATTTCTCCAAAAAACAAAATAATACATATTGGTTACTTCATTAAAATATCCATTATAGAACCTTTATATAACAAGAACAGTGAAATTAACTGCGTATCCTCTTATTAAAGAGAATGCATTGTTGGGGAAACAAAAGAAAACTGAACTTTGGAGGGTAAACTCTGATATTTTACACTGTTTCCTTATCTTATTGTAATAGTGTAAACGTATATAGCACCTGATACACAAAAATAGTAAAATAAAGTATTATCTTTCTAAGAAAATAAAATATCTTTCTAGATAATTATTTAAGTACTAATTATCTTAAAGCTAAAGACTAATTAAATGAGGTATACATAAGTAACATATGAGTAAAGACCAAGTAAGTGAGGTATACAAAGGGTGGTCACAGACGAATTTTTGGTCATTCTTGCTTCGTGTCCTAGTGCTCATTACACTCCAGACAGCAGAAACAGGTTTATAGGACTTAATTAAAGAAACATAATTTCGCCAGCTGGTTATGATAGAGCTTTGGATTGTGCAGCAAAGTCGAGGGATGATCTTTTAAATGTGATAAGGGCTTATAATTGCACTCAACACTTAGTACAGTGACTGTGGAACAGGAAAAGCATGAAGTGGTGAAGTGAAAGTGAAGGATGATGGAGAAGAGGAAGAGTAGAGAGAGAGGCAAATGTATCCTTGTCTCCCTATCAAGCAAGAGCATGGGGGTTTGGGGAGTAGGACATAGGAAGTAGGAGAAAGGTGAATAGGAAGTAATCCTTATAAGGAGGTGGTCCAAGAACTTACCAATGAAAGTCTAGAGGAAAGATAGGGTGTGGATGTCAAAGTGATTAGGGCAGTCTGAATTAAGAGTACAAGTTCAGTATTGGAGAGAAAGCGTTACAAGCCCGGGAGGTAATGGCGGAATCACCCAAAAAGGTATAGCAACAGTTGGAATCACCGACTATAAGGAAAGGTGGTTAGGGTTGAGAAAGTAAAGTCTCAAAGGTTATAAAGTCAATGAGAATGAAAAGGTAAGAGTAAAGTGAAATAAGTGGCGGAGGAAGATGCAATTTATGGTTTGAAATGGAGATTTTTTTTTTCTTCTGTTGACAAGTATAGAGGAGACAGGAAGAGAATGGAGATAATTCAAAATTATAATTGGGAAGCGGTACTGGAGGATGTGTCTCTAGGAGACTTATAGGAACGAACGAAAACTTCGAATATTCCACTGCAGAAGAGCCGTCATGAAGCAATTATGAGGGTAGAAATGGGTGTTGGAGAACTAGGAGGAGGAGAACCCGGGGAATGAGGTAGGGGTCCAGGAGAAAGAGTTTAAGTATTAGGAGAGGAAGGTTCCAGGAAGGGACACTGTTGTGACTAAAGGGATTCAAGTGAGTTTTCCAGGAGGAAGTGAAAGGGATAATGGGGAAGGAAATGGGGTACATGTAGGTGGAGAAGAGGATGAGATGTGTAGGGAGTAGGGAGAGGAGGGGTAGTAGGGGATATGAAGAGGATGGATGTCGGCAATTACTTTGAATGTAGAGGGAGTGGGAGTTGAGAGATTGGAGGATGATAATAATAATAGTAATGATAAAAATAATTGTTATTATCATAATAACAATGATAGTAATAATTATAATGATTATGATAATACAAAAATTAATAAGTAATGCACCAAGTGATCGATCATATTCACTGGGAATCTACATAGTAGACTTGATGGTAGATTGGAGTTTCAGTATGAGTTTTACGCCAGTACTGCCGAATTGTGTACATGTGATGGTCAGCCCCATTTTCATTTTACCAGAATATATTTTTTGGTATCACCTGTAATGCATATAATTATACATTACACATGACAGAGTGACCTACGTCATATAATCACAAATATCGCTGTTTACTTCCACACAGCTGCTTGGTTTAGAGAATGTCATTAAGTTTTACAAAACATATATCATGCGTGCTCAGGTTACTAGTGAAACATCAGTGTCTATTTTTGACATAGCACCTTATTCTTTTGTATATATCCTATTTCCTTTTAATATGCAAGATGATCGAGAATGTTCCCCGTTTAACCACATGAAAAGAAAATCAACAAAACAGCCATAAATAATTAAGAGCAATTCATCTCACAAACAGTATACGTTTACATGTATTCTAGCTTGGATGTATGATATGAACACGTGGCCAACAAAAAAGTAAATTGTTAGGTGCCGGTTATTTGAGATGCAGGTGGAGACGAATTACAAAGATGGAGTTGATCATAGCTTCTGCTCCAGTGTCGGAGTCTGCCTGGAGTGCGAATGTTCCTATACATAAGAGTACACTGATGGAGACAATTCCGCCATCCCTTTATGTGGTTAGTGTTGTGACGAAACTTTGTTTTATCTTTAATTATTTTAT
>NC_051398.1:23292896-23305396 GCF_015228065.2 Penaeus monodon | reverse complement strand
CCCTCTGCGAATTCGATAGGTGACATCAGAGAGGCCGCTCCCCTCCACGGGGCTCTGTAGCTTAGGCGAGAGCCATCGCTTCCGACGCGGGTTATGCAGCCCACTCCTGTCACCTATGTGGACTCACTTCCTTCATGCGCCGGTCATGGGTCTCCTTCAGGGCATGGCCGGCTAAACCCCATCGAGTTGACATCACTCGTGGTGCACCTCGCCAGTTTCTTTTCCTGCAGTGCCACTGCACAGTGGATGTGGACAGGTTGCGCAAGTTCACGTTGGGTGGCCCGCCCTGTGGCCAAATCCACAGGGCGGCCTGAGCTCACGCGGCCAGACTGAGGCTGGGCAGGTTAGGAGCCTGTTACATCATGCACATCGGACCGGCTAGGGCCATGAGCATGGCGGGCAGCTTGACGTCCCAGTCCTTCCTGACATTCCTGCAATATTTTGGCAACGGAGCAAGGGTACGGTTTTTAAACCGCTCACCAATACCATCGGAATGTGGATGGAGGTGTCGTCCGTTGTCTTGCGCACACCTAACCAGCTCACAAACACTCACGGAACACTCGTGACTCAAACTCACGGCCTTGGTCAGGAGTTTGCAGTTCAGAAGGCACACCAAAACGGGTAATGAATTCATTACTAACAACGCAGCCAAGTATCGGCCTGTGTTAGGGTGTGCATTATGCTCAGGCCACTTGAGAAACTAGTCCATTACCATACAGATGTATCGGTTTCCTGTGCAGTGAGAGGCCAGCGGGGTACCACAATGTTTATCCGCACCCGTTCAGGTGCTCCCACACAGCTACACCTGTAACGGGGCATGGTTTTTTCAGTGGGGCACTTCTTGCACTGCACACTCACAGCTCTACACATCAGCAAGTCATTCTATGCCCACCCAGTAGAAGCGTTGGACGGAGACGGTCAGGGTCTTTTCTCGCACAAGCGGCCACTGGTACACGGATGTAATTCACATCAGCAACTCGCAAGCATGCTCGGGTACTAACAGCTACCCATGTGTCACTGTCAACTTCACTAACTGCACCCAAGCGCTCACTAAACAAACCGATTATCCACTCGTAATGTTTCCCACTGGTACACCAGACACTTTGTGGGGGGCTCTCCACAGCTACGGCTCCCAACTGGGCGCGTCCATTAGAGCCTCAAGGACCGGGACAATGGGAGCAAGGTCAGAGTCCTTACGTTGGCCTTACGCACTCATCATCCCCTTTAGTGGCGCATTCCAGCACCTGCAGAGGAGGCACACAGGATCAGAGTCATTCTGGACACTGTGAGCAAAATAGCCGTCAAACGGGCGTGACTCAGGCTGTCAGCATTGCCAATCGGACACGACCCGGCGGGTGGACGCTGGGTTAGTTGTGTACTGTTCAAGGTGCCCATAACCCCTTGCCAGCTGACCCTCTGCTACCTTCAGCGACTTCAACCTCTAGGCAGCATGGTCAGTCCGGATGGTGAACTACGGCACGTAGAGGTATGGGTGAAAGTGCTAAGACTCTTCACACCGCAGCAACTCTCTTTCCTTGGACACACAATAGTGCGTCAGCTGCGAACTTGGCACGGTAGAGTAGGCCAAGACATTACTCTTCACGTCTTATCTGTGACAAAACTGCCGATTGCCTTCCGCAAATAGTGTAAGTGTCCAACAGATAAGGGCGTTCGGGTCCGGATAGGGCAAGACATGGCGATTCCACCAGGGCCTTTTCAGGTGTCAAATGCAGATGACACGCCTCGTCCACTGGAAGATCCCCTTTTCGTGTATAAGTCGGTTGGAGAGGAGCCGATTACACGGCGGAATCCTGTACAAAGCGGCGGTAGTATGGCACAGGCCCAGGTAGCTATGACTCCCGCCAAATTGTGGGAAACTGGCCATGTCTCCACCACCACCACCTTCTGTGGGGTGGTTGAGACACAGTCTTGACTGACTAATGCCCAGAAATGGCACCTCATGCGGAACATCAAGCATTCTTGGGGCTGAGTTGAGGTGGCCTTCCTCAAACCGCTGTAGTACTGCTCCAGCCGCTCCAAGCTCCTCCTCGAAGGTGCTCCTAAGACGATGACATCATAATGTAGACACAGGTGCGTCTTCCACTGCAGGCCATCCAATACCCTCTCCATCAGACGCTGAAACAACAGGTGCATTGCAAAGGAGACAAAGGGCATGACGTGAAGTGCCACAGGGCCTTGCCGAAGGAAAAGGCAGTCTTTGGCTGTCTCTGTACGCCATCTCCACTGGTTGATAACCCGACTTTCAGGTCGAGTGTGGAGAACCACCTGGCCCACCAAGCATCGAGTGGGTCATCGATTCTCGGCAATGGGTATAGAGTCCTTGAAGTATGTCATTCAGCGCCGGTAGTCCACCAGAAGCGTTGTGGTGCCGTCCTTTTTCTTCACCAGGACTATCGCTGATGACCATGGGACTGTCTGACCGTTCAATCATCCCCTGTGTGCCAGCTCATGAATGTGCGCTGCAATCTCTTCTCGCCTGGTTGGTGAATACGTCGGGGGGGCTCTTGATGGGCAAACTACTTCCGGTGTTAAGTGGTGCTTTTCACAATCCTGTGCGGCCCCAGGTCCAAGTCACCCCCTGCTAAAACACATCTGCATTACTGAGACAGGGTGGACGCTATCTTCTTCTGTCTGGCTTCCGCAGGTTAGCGGCGCTCCGGTGCGCCAAGTTCCTCGAGAAGTCAGGCAACGGCCTCACACAACCAACTCATACGCTACCGACGCCTCTTCTGGAACGCTCCCACTTCCTCACAAGTGCCCAGCTTTGCACCAGCTGGCACATCTGGGGCCTTATGGAGAAGTTGGATACCAACAGGTAACTAAACCCCTCCGGTCAACAAGGCTCCGCCCAACGCTACGTCATCAAGCCCGCTGCAAGTTGGATGGGTCCCTCGAGGCGATTTACTCAACAAATCACTTCTTGACAGTCGACACCGGATTAGAGACTCTGTCTGGGGCAAGGTGCAGTCGCTCAGCCGATAACTACCTATGCGCAAGCCAATTCTGGAAGCTAAGGACATCTTAAACGTGCACCTCACCAGCTTCCGTCCAAGGTCGACACCCGCCTTACTCTGCGTAAGGTAGTCAAGGACCAGCAAGCAGTGCTCGTCCAGATCGGCCACATACACCGGCAACCGCTGCACCGTGCTGCCCACGCCAATACGAGCCTCACTGGCCCTGAGTCCTGCAACACAATGCCCGGACACCACACAGTCTCTGTGGTGCGTTGGAAGTTGCATAGTGGGCCAAATATCAGCCGCACTAGGGTCTTCTCAGCCCCAGTGTCCACTGTCAGGCGGCATGGCTTCCCATCTATGAGCCCTCCACTGCATCGTGCTGGATCGACGGCAGCTTACCCAAGTAGGGGCCCGGGGAACCGAGGACGGCTGGGTTTCGGCCCCCGTTTCCAGAGTTTTCCGCCTGTACCACTTCTTAGCCTTAGGAATGCACTCTGCTGGTGACCATACTTGCCACAGTCCTTGCAGCACTGCTGGAAGGCATCAGAATCCGTCCGGTGGAGAGGACGTATTCTCTTGATCCTCTGCTCACTTGGCATCTGTTGCCAGACCTGTCTGCCTTTCTGCTTGGCAACTTACTTACCTCATGACACCGCCTTGTTCCTCCTTCATTATCTCAGGCCTGAACCTCGCCCTTCAGAGTCTTGCACCTCCTCCATCCAGTTCACTCATCATGCTGTTTCAGGCCTTGTAGGCTGTACTGCTGAGATTTCCATCTTCACAGATGCAGATGCTCGGTAGCACCGTCAACAAGTCGGCAGAGCTGTTCCTCTTTTGGGCCCCCTTTTGTTTTCCTTGCCTGCCATCTCGCCGAGAGGTAGTCCTGCTCGTGTGCCCTCTGTGCCTGCTCTTCTGCCGGTGCCATTCCTCCTCATACCGGCCAGCATGGCAGTGATCAGGTCCATCTGGCTCGGCTTCACCTCACTCGTGCCTGCCTCATTCTAGCATTCCTCGCCCTCATGGCTGCGCCATCTTTGGGACATGATAAATCAGCGCGTCTCACTGGCGTCAGATATCAAAAATCCCACTCCTGCAATATTTGTTACGCGACCGCCTCGTCTCTCTGCCACCAACACAGGCAGGAGGCAGACGGCTGCTATCCACAGGGTCCGTGAACACTGAACAGCTCAAGAGGCACGAGCACCACAGCGTCCAAACAACCACCAGGGGAAATGCCAAGTGGCGAGGCAGGGCACGAAATAAAACACAAAATGACAGTCTTTCCTTTATTACACAAAGTTACTTACCCGTACACTTTTCTATAGGCACAATTACAGGGGGAAACAAGCATGTCACACTGCACGATACAGTTATAACAGGGCAACAACCAAAGTTTACAGGTCACAGGGCACAAACGAGGTCTTCACAGGAGCAGCACCCACTCCGTGTCTCTGGCTTGTTTCACTCCGCTCCTCCGCCAAAGCAAGGTGCGTCCATGTTTGCCCAGGTCCCTTCATGTTAAAACACCATGTTTTGCACAAGAGACAAGACCACTGGCGTAGCAGTATGTTTTCTTCATCTACAATTGTTGTATACCAATCTCCTTCGTTTTACTCCTAGATATTTATAGGGTTTCTTCCTGATATAATTGCTTTATTACAGTATCAACACTTAACTCCTATTGTCAGATGTAGTGTTCCTTGCTTAAAGGTTGCTTTAGCACCTTATCGCAAGACCAAATTTCTACTATGTCATCACTAAAATCTTTTACAGTTTTCAGCACCCTTCCAGTCACCATCATCTGAGTGTAAAGTTTCAAGTCATCCATAGAGAAGATGATTGATCTTCTTGTCCAAGATTCTTTTATCCATACCCTGTGTTGTTAGAAGCTGGGAGAGTGGAAAGGCATACAACAAAAATAGGAGGGGAAAAAGAGTCGCCCGGAAGATTCGCTCTGATTTCGCATGTCGTTTGAGCTAAGAATATGTTTATGTGGCTGAGAGTTATGAGATCTGTCTCCCATAATGTCATGCTGCTTCGAAGAAAGTTGATTAAGACAGGAGAGACTGGAATGTCTAAGATTTTAGGATCCAAGAGGGGGACACTGTATAGGCTTTTATAGTCAATCCAAGCGGTCGTAGAGTCTGTGTTTAGAGTGAGCATTTTCGAGAATCATTTTATATGAGCAGTTGATCTTTACATCCGTATGATCATCTGCAAACCCTTTTTGTTCGTGGGAAAATATTTTGTTCTTCCATGTGTATGTAGGTTCTTTCAGTTAAGATTGAAGTAAGTAATTTATAGGAAGTTGAAAAGCATGTAATAGGTTCCTGTAATTTCTTTGGGTTATGCTGTTTCGTACTGTGGGCACGAGATAAGTAGTCCCTTGAGATAAACCCATGTTAGGTGTTAGTTAGGTTCTTATGCTAAGTGAGTTAAAATTAGATGCTAATTTGGCAGCGCTGAAGAAAGAGTTTTAGCCAAAAAGTTGGGATCTGGTCAACCCAGGTGATTTCAATTATGGGACTTGTAGTGCGTTTTGAATTTCTTCAGTAGAATATTTTCCCATTTGTTCGGGAATATCCTAGTGCTATCTCAAAATCTCGTCTCATGCGTTGTATTGGAATTATTATAAATACCTTTCGCCACAGAGTTTTATGATTATCATATTATTATTAATTATTACAGTAATTTTTATGTTTCGTGTATATTATCATGTTCTATTATCATTACTTATTATTATTGTTAGTGTTATTCATTATTACAATTATTGTTCTTATCACATCAGTATTATTATGTTTTTTACTACCATATTATTATATCATCATCATCTTCATTATATTACCATACTTTATAATCATTAATGCTATTGTTATTGATTTGATATTATCATTACTATTATCTTTCATTAATCTATTTATTATTATTCTGATAAATTATCATTATTATTGTTATTTCATTATCATTGATCGATTTTTCTATATATTATCATTATCATTAAATTATCATTTTTATATTGTAAACTTACTATCATCATCACATTATTGCTATTGCCGAAAGACAGGATAGGACGAGATAAAAAGAAGAAAGAGAAGAAAAAAGAGAGAAAAAGAGAAGAACAAAGAGAGAAAAAGAGAAGAAAAGAGGAGAGAGAGAGAGAGAAGAGCGAGAGCGAGAGGAGAGAGGAGAGAGAGACAAGAGAGAGAGAGAAGAGAAGAGAGAGAGAGAGAGAGAAAGGGACGAGAGAAAGAGAAGGGAGAGAGAAAGAGAAAGAGAGAGTGAACGAGGAAAGGGAGAGAGAAAGAGAGATGTAGGATAGATAGATAGATAGATAGAAGCGATAGGACAGATAGATAGAGGAGAGAGCGACAGATAAGAGAGAGAGAGAGAGAGAGGAGAGACGCGAGAGAGCGAGTGGGGGGGGGAGGGATGGTGAGAGAGATAGAGAGCCGGTGCTCTGTTCATGGTGAGTCCCTAATCCCCACCTCCAGAGACGAAAGGATTCACGGAAACCGCACTTCACACCAATTGGCGCAGCCGGACCCATCATGACTTCGGACGCAAAGGGTGGAAAAAATATCCTCAGCACAGCAAATACAGAACCAGCAGCAGCAGCAGCAAAGAATAGCCGTCTGGCCAGGAAATTAGCACAGAGAATTGCCAATACCTCGAAAGCATTCATAGCTGCAGTCTTATTGCCTGGATAAGAAGCCAGGATGTCGCCCCAAAGGCATAGGAGAGGTTCTGAGAAGAATTAGCAAAGCCATTATGGGAGTCGTCGGGGAACGACGTTAGATAGCCGCGTCAACTGCAGGTGTGTGTCAGCAGAAGGCAGGATGCAGGGCGGCCGTTCACGCCAGGCGGGGCATTCTACGACAGCTGAGCGTGAGGCCGTGTTGATGGTAGACGACGCAATACCATTACTAACTAAACCGAAAGGCTGCAAGGCATAATATTGACATCAAAATGTCAGAGTTTGCACAATACGTCAGAAAAACACATACAAAAATCCAGCAGCATTATACGTAAGCGGACAAATGCACCAACAACTTGAGGTGATTATGTCTGCAGAGGGGACAACGCAGGCGACCCAGTTGCCATGGCGAGTACGCAATCGGTCTCCTCAAGCTGCAAATCAGTTTCCAAATGCAAACATTAAAACAGGATGGCTTATGAGATTTGACCTGACAGGAGCCGGGAAAAGTAGATGACATCTGGAAATGGTGGAAACTAATCAGACTCACGGCCTCCAAGGTATACCCAACGCCAGTAAGTTATTTTTAATGTAAAGCCTGCGTATCTCGACCAAGACCAGAGAAGCATTCGCAGAGACAAACGTAAAGTAAAAGACTGGCGGCGAGAAACACTTGGGGGCAATCCTTGGCACAACAGCAGCCAAGCCGAGATATGTCAAAAAACAAGCAGATGAATGGGTAAGAGAGTCTGAAAGATGCTGAAACGAGTCGCAGGAAGGACGAACTCTGCATATCATATTTACCTTCGGTAATGGAACTTCTAATGAGGATTGTACCAACGTGAGCCCTTAATCTCTCATGAAGAGGCAATAGAGAAGGTGTTGATACCAGGCACTATCGGGTGGCGAAATCCCACAACCATAGATGAGCCATTCTCGAGCTACCACAAGGATGGGGGAATTCGGCGATAATAAACACTGCAAACAACGATATCAAAACTCTGAAGCTTTCAGCCAGCCCAATTGAAGCCATTCAAAACACAATCTACACACACACACAGCCAGACACAAGGACAATTACTAGGAAAGGAGAGGATAACAAGAGGACGGAGAGACAATGCAGAGGACACAGCACAGGAAACACTCTCACACAACTCTGAGGAGATGAAGAGGAGTGATAGAGATAGGCAAGAGAGATCGGCGCCTCAACTGGCTAAATTGTCTTCCCTCCAAAACAAAAATGGCTTTAGCCTAAATAACAAGAATTTGTCGGATGCTTTAGCTAAGATATGGGTGGCCAATCGAGGACTTCACCTGCAATGCACTGTGCGGTCACTCTTCGACCCGACCACGCATTGACGTGCCAAGACGGGAGATTCGCTGCATGCGCCATGACGAGTGTGAGAGATGGACTGCAGAAATTGCATAGCATGGTGTCCGTGACATCAGAGTGGGAGCCTCCCCTCATCACCACAGGTGGTCGCAACTCTCACTCCAGTCTACCAACTCCGCCGACGACGATCGCTTGGACATTCAGCTCGGGGCGCGCGCCTTCTTTGATATACGCAATCACAACCCCATGGCCACAAGCAACGCGCCAAGAATGAGATCTGCTAATATAGGCACGAGGATGACTAGATGAGAGAATACGGTGAAGTAGTTGCGCGACGTAGACAGGCACTTCACACCCTCGTTTCACGACTCGGAGGAATGGCTCCGGGCAGTCACTTTTTATTCATGCCTGGCAGCAATTATCAGAAAAGAGACAAACACCAAAGAGTGCCGTGTGGCTAGGATACGATGTCGCCTGGCCTTTCATTGTTATGCTCGTCGCTACTCTGTCTAAGGGGAACACGTAAAAACCGTAAAATATATAGTATTAGGACTTAGATATAGAGCAAACAGTTGAAAATAGCAGATTAGAGAGAATATGTAAATGAACATATGTTCTATATAAAGATACTATTATCCTTTAAGGAAGTCGGGATGACGACCACAGCCATTGGCGAGGAAGGGGCAATGGACTGTGTTGTGAAGTGGTATTTACATACATTTCACAACAAAGAGATTCGACAAATATGAATGTGAGGTCGTTTTTCAATTAAAAAAAGAGAGAGAGAGAGAGAGAGAGAGAGAGAGCGAGAGAGAGAGAGAGAGAGCGGAAGGGGCGATGGAGATGAGAGAGAGAGAGATGAGAGAGAGCGAGAGTAGAGAGAGAGAGAGAGAGAGAGAGAGGAGAGGAGAGGAAAGGGATGGAGAGAGAGAGATAGAGAGAGAGGAAAGGGATAGAGAGAGAGAGAGAAGAGGAAAGCGATAGAGAGAGAGATAGAAGAGAGGAAAGGGATGGCGAGAGGAGAGAGAGAGATTGAGTGAGAGAGAGAGAGAGAGAGAGAGAAGAGAGAGACGCTAGAGGAGAAGAGATGTGAGAGAGAGAGAGAAGAGATGATGGAAGAGAGAGAAGAGAGAGAGATGAGAGAGAGAGAGAAGAGAGCGAGAGAGAGAGAGAGAGATGGAGAGAGGATGAGAGAAAGGGAGAGAGAAGAGAGATAGAGAGAGAGAGAGATGAGAGAAGTGAAGAGAGAGAGAGAGAGGACATGAGAATGAGAGGAATGAGAGTGAGAGAGAGAGAGATACGCTTTCGATTTTCCAGATTATGTCACGCAAATATCACAAAATGTGGCATTAATATTACAACGATTCATACAACAACGAAGAAAAAATCGTCCTTTAAATAAAAAGCAAAATAACCTTTTCGTACTACTCGCAAAAAAAAGTGCGATTTTCATTTAGCTAATTTCTAACCGCCAAATCAAATAGTTCGCCTTCTGTACATTCACGAATTTTGAAGCAATGTTTACTTGTATTGCAGATTCCTCGGCAAAGAGTTCCTGGGTCCTACCACACAGTGGGCTACACACCACGATATAGCCAAGTTTCAGTTTTTTTATTTCCCTTGGCTGTCTTCCTTGCACTCCTGATCTTTAGACTGTCACCAGCTGTGAGCCGCAGAAACATGCCGCAGGGGAGTTAGGTAATGGTATTAAGTTTACAAGTATTGTAGCTGTAAAAGGGTAACAGTGATTAATGAATTGTTCTGTTGACTATTACCTTGCAGTGTAAGCATCCAGTGAAACTGATGCATATCACACATTAAAACTTTTTGCTCTTACCTACTTAAAGATTTAGGCATCCTGTAATATTTTGCGAGTTGTTGTGTGTGTACTTGCTGTGTGATGGGAAAGGTCTCTCACAGACGAACGATCGTTTTGAGTTCCGACAATCCTTATGAATTCTACCGTGGGATGGAAGTACACCTCGTCTGCTTTTGGAGTAGATGTCAAACAATGACTAATTGTCGCTTTGGTCCCTGCGTGGGAAAGTTCTGGTTGTAGCCTAATGTAGCAGGTTGGTATCAAGCATGGCTTTAGCTTGGCGCACCTATCCTGTGCTACCCTCAGAAGCAATCTATCTAGGCAAGTTTATGGTGGGAAATGGGTACTTTGACACACTTGATATCCTCTAGACGGGCGGGTATACATCGTTGGGTTGTGGGTCCGCTTTAGTTTTCGTCCAGCATTTACACTTACTCCGCTTATACCTGGTGGCACTCCACTTGTCCAAACAGTGCCGCTATCCTGATATTAAATTCTAGGAATCGTTTTTATTGCCCTTAATTACCGTATGTAGACGGGAGAAAGAATATTTTCGTGCTCACCAGGGCAAATTTTACTTTGGGGTACAAGCACAAGTCATCAACGAACGTATGAGAGTTCTCAGGTATTCGACAATCAAAAACTCCTCACATAGGATTCTGGGGTATTGCGAGGCACCTGAACTATGTCTTTGAGATTTTAGCAGCCTTTTCATGGTGTTACCAGGGTTTAGTAATGGAATCTGGCCTTTTCTTACGCTGTGTTCCTAACACATCTGTGGTCCATCGTGTTTCGGGGATAAAGAAAAATGCAGGGTAAAGTAGGGCGCGCAGGGAAGTACTGCAAATTTGTACCCTACAGAAGATACCAGGGAAAATTCTAAAGCTGCTTTTTTTTGGGAAAAAAAAAGAAGAGGTTTAAGGATTAATATCTTACTCTAAGCAAATTTTTTATGAAACATACAGTAGATTCCATTACCATAGTATGACAAAAGGTTACGCAGTCTTTCAGTCTTTGAAATACATTTTTTTTCATTTAGATGGACTCAAATTTGACTTTTTAGCTATGTCGGGGAAAAAAAAAAAAGAAACCCAGATATTTGTCATTTGCCTTTTTCATTTAGTGTGTGTGTGTGTGTGTGTTGTGTTGTGTGGTGGTGGTGTGGTGTGTGGTGTGTGTGTGTGTGTGTGTGTGTGGTGTTGTGTGTTGTGTACGTGCTTTTTAGAAATCGAAAAGTATGGAATTTTCCTAAACAAAAATAGAGGATGAAAGGATCTAATTTCTTGGACAATTTGAGTTTTAAAAAATGAAGCCCCTCCACCCCTATGACTATGATTTATTTTAGGTACCAAAAAAAACCCCCACAAAGAATAAAAAAAAAATTTTACAAATGTTCTTTAGACCTTTTAAGGTTTCCGTACTCTCCAACAAGTCTAAATATCACTAAATTTTTAGAGCATCTAAACCTGATAAAATTACTTTCTTTTAAAAAAAAAAACATTAATTTCCCTTCCCCCTTCCCCCCCCAAAAAAAAAAAAAAAAAAAAAAAACCAAAAAAAAAAAAAAAAAAAAAAAAAAAAAAAATCATAAAAATTTTCCAGTTGGAAAAAATAAAAGGGAAAAAAAAACCCCATTAAAGAAATATTTTTTGATGGGGAAAAAATTCCCAGTGATTGAAATCATTCCCTTTTTAAGAAAGCAAAAAAAAAACACCACCAACCCTTTTTTCCCTCTTTTTTCCAAACAGGTAATTCCCCTAACATGTCTCATCGAACACCTAGGAGTAGTATTTTTTGGGGTTTAAGAAGCTGCGCCCTCTACTTTCCTATAGCAACTGGTAATAGTGACAGAATTCACTATAAAAAGTATTCCCTGATTAAAATTCATTTCCATATGCTTGTATCATCAAATACTAAAGTTTTACCACAAATTAGAAAATCACTAATGATAAGTCAAATAATTTCAGATTTTTTAGTAGCAGATAGAAATTTTTGAAAAAGGAACCTAAAATAACAGATTTTCATTTAAAAAAAAGAAAAAATTAAGGGGCCCTTTTTTGGGATACAAAAAGTTTATTGAATGCCAAACATCAACATTTCCCAAACAATTGCACTGACATACAAAGTTATTTTTCTTAATTTCACATAAAAAGCTAATAGAAAACCATAAAAGTACTAAATATGTTGTAATGATTATTAATTATAAGCGAAACACTATGACTACTCCTTAATTTATATTGTTTATACATACCACCCTTGGCTTCATGTGGCAGTGAAAACTTTTTAATGTAATTCTGATTCAGTCAAAGCATTATTATTATTATTATTATTATTATTATTATTACATACACTGTTCTTCAGTAAAAAGTGGAAGTTGTATAAGGTTTTGCATCTTATCATATCCACTGTAAGTGAGCTCTGTGTCCGAACCACACAACTAGATAATTCCAATGATCATGGGCATTTTAATTTTTTATTGTTAAAATATAATAATAAACTCTCCTTTTTTTTAAAATTTTGAGCCTGTTAGATTTCATTTGAGGGACAGAATATTTTTAAGACATTATCCTACGGAAACAATTTCCATCTGAATTCTTTGCACGTCGTTCCCGCAACCATCACAATTGACTTGAAATTTTTTCAATAGAGGAACATGATTGATGTAGCCTTCCCCCC
>NC_051398.1:23277906-23292796 GCF_015228065.2 Penaeus monodon | reverse complement strand
ATTTAGAGCGTGGTTGCTATTGTTTCCGCCCGGTGTTTTATGTCCCATCCTATTTACCCGGTTCTGGGACCGGCACTACTTTGGGCTGGCTGCCCACCCAGCGGCTAGGTAGGCAATCAAGGTGAATTCCTTGCCCAAAGGGAAACAATGCGCCGGCCGGTGACTCGAACCCTCGAACTCAGATTGCCGTCGTGACATTCTTGAGTCCGATGCTCTATCCACTCGGCCCCAGCGGCCGATATATATATATGTATATATAAATATATATATATATATATATATATATATATATAAATATTGTTTTATAAAATATGTATATATATATATATATATATATATAATATATAATATATATATATATATATATATGTATTTTATATAAATGAATAAATAAATATATATATATATATAATATATTATAAAATATATATAATATATAATATTATATATGCGTGCGTGTGTGTGGGGGTGTGTGTGTTGTGTGGGTGTGTGTTGTGTGTGTGTGTGTGTGTGTGTGGGGTGGTGTGGGGTGTGTGTGTGTGTATGTGTGTGGTGTGTGTGTGTGTGTGTGTGTGTGTGTGTGTGTGTGTGTTGTGTATATGTATGTATGGTGTGTGTGTGTGTGGTGTGTGTGTGTGTGTGTGTGTGTGTGTGTAATTTATACATATATATACACACAGAGAGATACCCAGAACCACACACATATATGTATATATATATATATATATATATATATATATATATTATATATATATATATATATACATATTACATTCATATACACACACACACAAAAAAGAGACAAGCATACCTATATATGTATAATACATATATAAAATAATACATATATATATATATGTAAATATTGTGTATATTACACACACACACACACACACATGTATATTATATATATATATATATATATAATATATATATATATATATATTATATATATTTATATATATATATATATGCATATGTGTGTGTGTGTGTGGTGTGTGTATGTATATATATATATATTTTATATATATATATATATATATATATATATATATCCTTAATATATATTATATATATATATAAAATATATATATATATAGAAATATATTATATATATCCATACATCATCATCATCAAGCGGCTAACGCCGACGGAGGCACATGGCCGCACCATCCTTCGCTTCTAGCCACAGGGGTCCCTAAGGGGCGAGGCTCCAGGCTGGCCCTTGGCCCATCTATTTCCTCGGGACAAGTCTCTTTGAGCTGCCCAAGTCATGTCCTCCTGGGTCGTCCCACAGGCCTCCTCACCCAGGATTGTCTAGCAAAGAGACAACCTGATGGGCGCGGTCATCCACAGGGAAGCGAGCTAGGTGTTCCCAAATGGCCTGATTTTGGCGATCCTCGATTATGCAAGAAACAGGTCCCATGCTAATCTCACGGTGAAAAGCCGTGGGTTGGGACACATGGTCCTGCCAACTGTACCCCAAGGCATCAAGACAACTCCAAGACACTAGAGAGGGGCCAGGTCTCGCTTCCAAAGAGGAAAACTGGTAGTATCAAGGCCTAGAAGATGTGCTTAGTCCTTCTGCATAGTAACGATATCTCCAAATGCTCTTGTTGATCGAGTTCATGGCTCCTGTTCCCAGACCAATCAGTCTACTCACTATTTGGGGCTGACAGCCCAGAGATATGGACTATGCTACCAAGGTTTGCAAAGCTCTCTGTGACTTCAACGTCCCTCCCGGCAACATGGATCGACCGAATGGGTTACCCTAACAGGCCCCCCCAAAATCCTGAATCTTGGTCTTGGTCCAGGAGACCTCTAGGCCTAAGGATTTCGCTTCATTGCTAAATGCATCAAGAGCCACCACCAGGGACTCAGATAGGATGGCAACATCATCGGCAAAGTCAAAGGGCTGAGACCTTGATATTGCATAGTGTTGCTCCACACTGACTTTGGGTAGTAGCTCTGCCCATTATCCAGTCCATGCAGGTGTTGAAAATGTTGGTGCAAGGAACAGACTTTTTTCACCCATGAAATTTAACCCGGGAACAGTTTGACAGGCCCCCCCCCCTAGCACCTTTCAGTACCGGTATATAGGCTTGCTATTAGGGCCAATAATCCATGTCGGAATTCCCTGAGTCTCAGGATATCCCATAGCGATTCACGATGCTCGAGTCAAAAGCCTTCTTGAGGTCGATGTAGGCTGCAAGCATTCGACGGCATTCCACAATTACTCAAAGCACTAATTTCGTCTATTATGGGCTTCCCAGGAGTGAATAGAGACTGCTCTGGTCTCTGGTGCCTTAGTAGGTGGTCACTGATCCGTTTCAGAAGAATGTGGGTGAAAACTTAGCCTGGTATGCTGAGCAGTGTAATGCCACGGTAGTTTGCTACAGTTGCCCTTTCCCCTTCCAGAGAGGGATGACCATGCCCCTCAACAGGTCAGGGGGAATGGTACCAGACTTCCAGATGGCAGTGAAAACTGCATGCAAGCCCCAAGCCTAGGTTCACCCCCAGCCTTTAGAATTGAGGCGGGGATATCACATATGCCTGCGGTTTTTCCACACTTTTGCTTGGAAATCACCATCCTAACCTCCTTAGGTTAGGAAGTTCCTTGCTGATGGTGGGTCGGGCACAGGTATAGTGATATCGCTTGTATCCAAGCTAACGTTGAGGGTCTCCTTGGGACAACTACTCAAAATACTCAGCCCAACGTTCACGAACCCATCATGATCTGAAATGGTCTGTCCATCCACTGAGCGGACTGCAGTTGTCTACGAGGAGGGGTTAGAGTTCAGCTTTCTCAGGGCTTGGTAGGCAGGGCGAATATCAGCATTCCTCCCGTAGAACATGAAAACAGCAGCACAACACAAAGGGCTGCCCAGTTCTTAGCCGACTGGGGAGCCTGCAGGCTCCCCAGTTGATCTCCAACTTCACCATCAGCACCCAGCCACACCTGTGGGCACTCACACCCACAACAAACACTCCCCAAAGGATAAGACACCAGTCCTAAATATAGATGCCCAACCATCATTTACTATACCCCCTAACGGAAGCGCCTTGCCGCGGGGGGGGGGCTTGAGGTCCCAATGATCTGGTGGGGCCGGACCAGAGGGTTTACCCATACTGGAGGGGTCACCATTTGAGGGATGAGACAAAATGGCTCCCTGGTGCACCAAGGCCATGAGAGGGGATGGTGTACCCACCCCTGGTTCATGCCATCTTGGACCAGGGAGAACTCTCCCACGTGTGTTTGCCGTGCGTGGCATCCCGTATTACCAGGAGACAGGAGTCCTGGAGGTTGAGCGATGCTGCACCCTGCAGCTAGCACAACCTCTTTTGGTCCTTTATTCTGGTTAGACGGGTGGCTGATCAAGGCTCGGTCAAGTCAATCGGCTGGTCAAATATGGCTAGGGCCCCTTCCAGAATCAGTTAATTTAGCATGGAAACCACCTCAAGGTAAAGCCATATGTGCCCAACCCTATGCGGTGCTTCCAACTGCCAGGGTTATGGGCATGGAGCCAACTCTTGCTGTTATAAAGAAAATGGGCAACCAAGAGTATGTGTAAGGTGTGGTACAACAGGTCATAAAGGAGATGACAACTGTCCAGGTCCAATATGCTGTTACCACTGCAAAGAGGCTCATGAAGCTTCTTAAAAGCAGTGTAAAAGGTACAGTTTTTGAAAAGGAATATTGGTAATAAGGAGCAAGGAAAAATTTTAGTTTTCCAGAGGCAAAGCGACGTGCCCGTTGCTATTTGCACGCCAGGTAAGTCCTTTGCTTCGGTTCTAGCCCATCCTCCTTCCCACCAACCCTTGCCCCCCAAATGCTTCTTACAACACCCCTCTGCCACTTCCTTTAACCCTCAGTCGCAAATTGCTGACACTGCCTCTGGTGATTGTTCCACCAGAAACGGAGTAGGAGTAAAGGGGTCTATTGAGGAGACTCCCCCTCCCAAAGTAAGGTCTTTGGAGCCAACATTTAAGGATCCAGAGGCCACAACTGTGACAGCCCCAGCTGCCACCACATCCCAGGGGCCTCTGCTCCCTAGGCAGAATGCCCTGAAGTAAAGGCTCAGGCACGGACCCTTTCCCAGGCAAAGGAATCCTGAACCTATGCAAAAGACTCCAGCTGCCACATCCACAGGGGCCTCCCCGCTGCTAGACAGAATGCCCCTAAAGCAAAGGCTCGGTCCACTCTTTCCCCAGGCAAAGAAATCCTGAACCTGTCCAAGGGGAAAAACCTGTGGAAACTAGTTCCAAAAGGTAAACAACCATTAAAAAGGTACTCCCAGGATCATGGAAAGGGACAGCTTAAAGGTGTAAGGCAAACCTTTACCACAGGTGCTGCCAAACACCTTATGAAGAAATAATATAAAGAACTGGATACCCTAATCCAATGGAACTGTCAGGGAATTCATGCAAAATGGGAAGACCTGCAATATCTGATAGCTTTCATATATAATCCAGTTTGTGTATGTCTACAAGAGATTATGACCAGGGAAAATTGTACCATTTCCAAGAGGATTCCAAGTTCAAGCCCATTATGGGACCTTCGACAATGGACCTCATGGAGGAGTAGCAGTAATGGTACATCAAGATATTCCCTCCAGGCCATCCACCGGCAACAACACTGCAGGTGAAGGCTGTGAGAATGGCTTGACACGACCTTACACTGTTTGCACCCATCTACCTTCCTTCACATAACCCTGAACATTAATGATTTGGAAAATCTCTTGACAGTTGCCACATCCATTTCTACTCTTGGGAGTTTCAATGGTCGGCATCACCTCTAGGGAGACACTTTGTGCAACCCTCGAAGAAGGGCCTTGGAGTCCTTGTTTCCTAAGAGTAGATGCAGTTTTTTTTAAACCCAGTGACACCCCCACACATTTCCCAAAATTTAAAAAACTGGGACATTCTCCAATATAGACCTGTAAATTTTGTCTCACCTGATTCACATATGAATTTCATTTGGCAGGTTATGGAAGATTTACATGGAAGCGACCATTTTCCAATACTTTTGGAGGAGGTGAATGGTATTCCACCCAAATGGAGTGCAGAGATGGCGACTTGAACATGCAGACTGGAATCCTTTTAGATCAACTGCAGTATTGCATGGATCTGTGAATGATTTCCAGAGTGTTCAAGATGCTGTTAATCACTTCACATCACGAATTCACCTTGCAGCAGAAGCATCCATTCCCAAAAGTAGAGTGCATTACTGTCGCCCTCCAGTACCATGGTGGTCTGAAGAATGCCAACAAGCTGTCAGAGCAAGAAAAGATGCATTAAGGCAGTTGAAACGACACCCCAGTGAATCCATTACAAAAACAACTGAGCCAAGGCCAGGCGATTGCTAAAGGATGCCAGACGGACATCATTGGAAGACAGTATGTCTCCTTGATTAACTCTGGGACCCCCTTGTATGGGACAAGGTGCGTAAGATCGCTGGAAAGAGCACATCACTGTCACCACCTGCTTTGAAGATTGATGGCATAATCATCACAGATAAAAAAAATGTTGCTAATGAACTAGCTAAATCCAGGCAGAGATCTCCTCTGGAGCATCTTACACTGCCCGATTCTCCACTCTTCGGGCTGAACAGGAACGACACCCAGTGTCTTTCTTCAGTAGGAC
Organism: Penaeus monodon; assembly: GCF_015228065.2. Classification (NCBI taxonomy): domain Eukaryota; kingdom Metazoa; phylum Arthropoda; class Malacostraca; order Decapoda; family Penaeidae; genus Penaeus; species Penaeus monodon. The sequence goes on along the minus strand of NC_051398.1, from coordinate 23,287,153 downwards.
TGCAGCAGAACTTCCATACAATTTGCCTTTTTTTGCGAAAGGGAATGGACTCTGCTTTGCAGCTCTGCCGTAAGACTCCCCCAGGAAGTGACGATATTCCATACCCAAATGATATCTCACTTACCAGAGAGCTCCCAGAAGTTCTTGTTGAACCTATTCAATAGGATATAAAAGGGAGGGTACAGTGCCATCCACAGGGAAAAGAGTCTATAATTATTCCTCTCCTTAAACCCCTAGCAAGGACGCCCTCCACACCAGGAAATTACAGACCAATTTCCCTCACGAGCTGCATCTGCAAGTTGATGGAGAAAATGGTAAACTTCAGGTTGACATGGCTGCTAGAAAAGGTGCTGACTCCATATCAATATGGGTTTAGAAGATTTAGATCGACCACAGATGCACTTGAAAGGGATGGAAACTGCTATACGGAATTCCTTCGCACAGCAACGCACATGTTAGCAGTCTTCTTTGACCTTTGAAAAGGCTTATGATACTACTTGGAAGCAGGGCATACTCAAGAAGTTGTATGACATTGGTTTTAAGAGGAGCTTTACCTCCCTTCATGACAAACTTCCTTGCTAACGGAATTTAGAGTTCGGGTGGGAAACAGTTTCTCTAACCTGGAAGATCAGCTGGAAGGGGTCCCACGGGGGAGTGTCTTAATTTGTGACCCTGTTTGCCATGCTATAAATGACATCGTAAAGGTTGTTCCAATTCTGTCTCATGTAATCTGTATGTGGATGACTTTACACTGTACTGCTCAGGAGGAAGCTTACGGATGTGCAAGGACACATGCAGGCTGCAATAAATCAGGTTGTACAGGGGACAACATATCATGGGTTAAAATTTTCCCCAAGCAAGACCATGGCTATGCATTTCCACAAAAGAGGAAAATTCCATCCTTCCCTCTTTTAAGAGCAAACCCACTGCAATTTGTCCAAAAAGGTGAAGTACTTGGGTCTAATTTTTTGACTCAGGCTTACATGGGTGCCTCACATCAAACAGTTGAAAGTAAAGGCTACAAAAGCACTTAGTATTTTGCGGTTCTTTCACATCTATCTTGGGGTGCAGACCGCACATCGCTTCTGCGGCTTTACCGACCGCTTATTCGTAGTAAGCTTGATTATGGATGTGAAGCTTATTCATCTGCAACTCCCACTGTTCTACGGATGTTAGACTCGGTTCATATGAAGCTCTCAGAATCTGTACTGGGGTTTTCCAGGTCTTCACTGTGGAGTCCTGTATGCTGAGAGTGGAGAACCCCTCTTTCATTACACCGAGAATACATGAACCTGATTTACTACACGAGACTACAAAGGATTCCAGGATCTCCTACATCCAATTGGTTTTCAACCCCCTTGAGGATAGCCAATCTAGGGTTAGTAAATGGGGGAATCTTGGGGGAAGATCTTAATTTAAATCTCTCTAAGGTTCTGGCTGTTGGAATTCCCCAATTCCCCCCCTTGGACTAATCAAGTCGAGCTGGATGTAGTCGGAATTGGGAAAGGGGAGAGATCCGAAGCAGAAGTCCGAGAGAAAATTCTTCAGCACATTTCAAAAGACCAGGGATCAGATCCCAATTTATACGATGGATCGAAATCTGGAAAGGCGTGGGTTTTGCGCAGTGAGCAAAGGAAGACTGCATCTGGCAGTCTTTCTCTAGCAGCCTCGATCTTCACTGCAGAGTTACATGCCATCCTCACAGCAGTTTAAGATGACTAGAGATTTTACGAACCATTCGATTGTGATATATTGTGACTCTCGTAGTGCCTTGCAAGCAATCAAGAGCTTAAACTCATCACATCCAGCAGTGAGGGAGGTTTCAAGATTGGCTTGCACTGATGTCAACACGTAAAAAGATAACTCTATGTTGGGTGCCAGCGCATGTTGGTATCAGTGGGAATGAGCGAGCTGATAAAAAGGCCAAGGCAGCTGCCGCTCAGCCTTGTGATGCTCGTTATCCTCTCCCACACACCGACCTGAAACCCAGCATCAGAAGTTGTCTTCGTGATAAATGGAGGGAACAATGGAGGCATACCTCCAGAAACAAACTGCGAGACATTAGAGATGACCTTGGCAGTTGGGCGACTAGCATCCATCCCAACCAAAAAGTGGAAAGTTGTATTAACAAGACAAAGAATTGGGCACACAAGACTGACTCATGGGCCAATAAATGGCTAAAAATAAAGCACTTTGTGAGGATGCCAAGAGCCATTAACGATCGCACATGTAGTGGAAAGATGTGCAACATTCTAAGACCAAAGACGTATGTACTTGTCTCCCCCATATACACTGAAAAATGTTATAGGGGGAAGATTGTGACATAGAGGGTCTTATTAATTTCCTTAGGGAGACTAATATTTTCAATAAAATTTAATTATGCATAATGTTTATGCAATAATTTTATGCATGTAGAGCATAATATTTATGCTTTGATTTTTAATCTATTGTTATTTGTAAGATATAAATTGATAGATTTTTTAAGTTTTAAACATTTTAATATTTCTAGTTAAGAAGGTATTCGCCGCTAATGACCTTAGCTGTTGACGCGGCAGATAATTTTAAATAATCAATCAATCAATCATCTACTATACTGGTGACCCTTGGAATGAAACATTGTGGTATTTCGCTTGCTCGTTTTGCTCACTCTCTGGAGAGGGAGTACCTATAGCAGCACAACCCTGCAACCTGAAGATCAGCATAGTTTCCCAGGTTGGGTCACATCAGGTCCACAGCCATGTACGTGCTCATTGGACATCGGGCTCCCCTTGTTCCTTGCGTGCTGACAGAGCGCTCGTGTACTTAAGCTGCAGTACCCGAACCGAGATCAGCATTCCCCGATCCTCCAGCAGAACATGACAACAGCAGCAGCAACACAAGAACTGCCTGTCTGCCGGCTCCCCCGTTGATCTCCGACTTCATCATCAGCACCCAGCCATACCTGTGGGCACTCATACCCACAACAAACACTCCCCAAAGAGATAAGACACCAGATAGATAGTAGATGCACAACCATTCATCTTCTATACCCCATACCCTTTAAAGATATATCAATAAATATCTTACAAATATCAATAAATATATTAGAAATCAAAGCATAAATATTATGCTCTAAGTATATAAAGTTATGGCATAAATATTATACATAATTAAATTTTATTGAAAATATTAGCCTCCCCAAGGAACTAATAAGACCCTTCTATGTCACAATCCTCCCCCAATACATTTTTCAGTGTATATGGGGGAGACAAGTACATACGTCTTTGGGCTGAGAATGTTGCACATCTTTCCACTACATGTGCGACCGTCAATGGCTCTTGGCATCCCTCACAAAGTGCTTGACTTTTAGCCATCATTGGTCCATGAGTCAGTCTCGTGTGCCCGTTTCTTAGTCTTGTTAATACAATTTCAACTTTTTGGTTGGGATGGATGCTGGTCACCCAACTGCCAAGATCATCTCTAATCTCTTGCAGTTTATTTCTTTCTAGAGGTATGCCTCCATTGTTCCCTCCATCTATCACGAAGACAACTCCTTATGCTGGGTTTCAGGTCGGTGTGTGGGAGAGGAAAAAGAGCATCACAAAAGGGTGAGTGGCAGCTGCCCCTTGGCCTTCTGATCAGCTTGGGTCATTCCCTGATACCAACATGTGCTGGCACCCAACACAGAGTTCTTTTTAAGTGTTGACATCAATGCAAGCCAATCTTGAACCTTCCTCACTACTGGATGTGATGAGTTTAAACTCTTGATTGCTTGCAAGGCACTACGAGTCACAATATATTACAACAGAATGGTTCGTAAGATCTCTAGTCATCTTAACTGCTGCAAGGATAGCATATAACTCTGCAGTGAAGATCGAGGCTTCTAGAGAAAGACTGCCAGATGCAGTCTTCCTTCTGCTCACTGCTGCAAAGCCCTCACCATTTTTAGATTTTTAGATATCTGATCCTTGGTACTTAGAAATGTGCCGAAGTAATCTCTCTCGGTCTTCTGCTTCAGAACTCTCCCCTTTCCCAATTTCGACCAAATCCAGCTCGACTTGATTAGTCCAAGGGGGGAAATGGCGAATTCCAACAGCCAGAACCTTAGTGAGACTTACATTAAGCTCTTCCACAAGATTCCTCATTCTACTACCATAGGATCGGCTACCTCAAGGGGTTGAAAACCAAAACTGGATGTAGGAGATCCTGGAATCCTTTGTAGTCTCGTGTAGTAAATCAGGTTCATGGGAGTCCCGGTGTAATGAAAGAGGTGGTTTTCCACTCTCAACATACAGGGACTCCACAGGTGAAGACCTGAAAGCCCCAGTACAAATTCTGAGAGCTTCATTATGAAACGAGTCCAACATCTAGAGAACAATGGGAGTTGCAGATGAATAAGCTTCACATCCATAATCAAGCTTACTAGGAATAAGTGCTCGGTAAAGCTGTAGCAGCGTTGTGCGGTCTGCACCCCAAGATAAATATGAAAGAACCTGCAAAATACTAAGCGCTTTTGTAGCTTTCACTTTTAACTGTCTGATGTGAGGGGACCCATGTAAGCCTTGAGTCATAAATTAGACCCAAGTACTTCACCTCTTGGACAAAAATTGCAGTGTGTTTGTGCCTAAATAGAGGGAAGGATTGAACTTTCCTCGTTTGTGGAAATGTATAGCCATGGTCTTGCTTGGAGAAAATTTGAACCCAATGTACAACCTGATTTATTGCAGTCTGCATGTGTCCTGCACATTCTGTAAGCTTCCTCCTGAGCAGTACAGTGTAAAGTCATCCACATACAGATTACATGAGACAGCATTTGGAACAACCTTTACGATGTCATTTTTATAGCAATGGCAAACAGGGTCACACTTAAGACACTCCCCTTGTTGGACCCCTTCCAGCTGATCTTCCAGGTTAGAGAAACTGTTTCCTACCCGAACTCTAAACTTGCTGTCAGCAAGGAAGCTTTGTATGAAGGTAGGTAATGCTCCTCTTAAACCAATGTCATATAGCTTCATGAGTATGCCATGCTTCCAAGTAGTATCATAAGCCTTTCAGGGTCAAAGAAGATGCTATCATGTGATGTCGCTGTGGGGAAGGAATTCTGTATAGCAGTTTTTCCATCCTCACAAATGCATCTGTGTTTGATCTCAATTTTCTAAAACCCATATTGATTGGGTCAACCCGTTTTCTTTTTCTAGCAGCCATGTCAACCTGAAGTTTACCATTTTCTCCATCAGCTTGCAGATGCAGCTGGTGAGGGAAATTGGTCTGTAATTTCCTGGTGTGGAAGCATCTTTGCCAGGTTTAGGAGCAGGATTGATTATAGCTTCTCTCCATGTGGATGGCACTGTGGCCTCCCTATAGATCTTATTGAATAGGTCTAACAAAAACTTCTGGGGCTCTCTGGTAAGTGAGATATCATTTGGTATGGAATATCGTCACTTTTCCCGGGGCAGTCTTACGGCAGAGCTGCAAAGCAGAGTCCATCTCCTTGCGCAAAAATGGCAAGTTATATGGAAGTTCTGCTGCAATCCTACTGAAGAACGACACTGGGTGTTGTTCCTGTTCAGCCCAAAGAGTGGAGAATCAATCAGTGTAAGATGATCCAGAGGAGATCTCTGCCATGGATTTAGCTAACTCATTTGCAACATCTTTTTTGTCTGTGATGGTTATGCCATCTATCTTCAGAGCAGGTTGTGACATGGATGTGCTCTTTCCAGTGATATTACGCACCTTGCCCCATACCCATGCTAAGGGGGTCCCAGAGTTAAGCAAGGAGACATACTGTCTCCAAGACGTCCGTCTAGCCTCCTTTAGCACACGCCTGGCCTTGGCTTGGGTCTTTTTGTAATTGATCAAGGTTACTATGCTGGGGCGTTCGTTTCAACTGCCTTAAATGCAGCTTTTCTTGCTCTAACAGCTTTCATCAGACCACCATGGTACTGGAGGTCGATGGTAATGCCCGCTACTTTTGGGAATGGATGCTTCTGCTGCAAGGTGAATTCGTGATGTGAAGTGATTAACAGCATCTTGAACACACTGGAAATCATTCACAGATCCTTGCAATACCGCAGTTGATCTAAAAAGATTCCAATCCGCATGTTTAAGTCGCCATCTCTGCACTCCATTGACTGGAATACCATTCACCTCCTCCAAAATTATTGGAAAGTGTTCGCTTCCATGTAAGTCTTCCATGACCTGCCAAATGAAGTTCAACTGTGAATCAGGTGAGCCTATTGATAGGTCTATATTGGAGAATGTCCCACTTTGAATTTTGGAAAAGTGTGGGGAGTGTCATTGTTCAGTAAAATTGCATCTACTCTTAAGAAGAAGGACTCCAAGGCCCTTCCTCGGGAGTTGCACAAAGTGTCTCCCCAGAGGTGATGCCGACCATTGAAATCCCCCAATGGATGTGGCGACTGCTCAAGCAGATTTTCCATATCATTAATGTTCAGATTATGTGGAGGAAGGTAGATGGATGCAACAGTGTAAGGTCGTGTCAAGCCTATTCTCACAGCCTTCACCTGCAGTGTTGTCTGCAGGTGGATGGCCCGGGAAAGGGGAAAATCTTGAAAGTACCATTACTGCTACTCTCCATGAGGTCCATTGTCAAAGGTCCATAATGGGCTTGAACTTGGAATCCTCTCAGGGAAAAGGTACAATTTTCCCCGGTCATAATCTCTTGTAGACATATACAAACTGGATTTATAAGCTATCAGATTTTTGCAGTTTCTTCCCATTTTGCATGAATTCCCTGACAGTTTCCATTTATTAGGGTATCCAGTTTTTTTATATTATTTCTTCAAAGGTGTTTGGCAGCACCTGTGGTCAAGGTTTTGCCCCACTCCTTTAGGCTGTCCCTTTCCATGATCCTGGGAGTACCTTTTTAATGGTTGTTTATCTGTGGAATTAGTTTCCACAGGTTTCCCTTGGACAGGTTCAGGATTTCTTTGCCTGGGCAAAGAACAGACAGACCGAAGCAAAGGACCTACCTGGCTGTGCAAACAGCACACAGGCACGTCGCTTTGCCTCTGAAAAGCTAACTCTCCTTGCTCCTTATTACCAATACTTCCTTTTCAAATTTGTACTTTTTACATTGCTTTGAAGAAGCTTCATGAGCTCCTTTGCAGTGGTAACAGCATATTGGACCTGGACAGTTGTCATCTCCTAGATGACCTGTTGTACCACACTTTACACATAATCTTGGTTGCCCATTTTCTTTAAAACGGCAAGAGTTGGCTCCATGTCCATAACCCTGGCAGTGGAAACACCACATAGGGTTGGGCACATATGGCTTTACCTTGAGTTGGTACTATGCTAACTTAACCGATTCTGGAAGGACTAACATGTTAAAAGTTAGAAGAAGAGCTGGTGTCAACTTTTCCAAACCATCAACTTTCTTCTTAAAATGTTTCACTGCCACTACATTAGAATTCTCTAGTTCCTCTAACAGTTTCTCCTCAGAATACCTCATCAGGTTTCGGGAAAAAACAATTCCCTTACACTGATTGAGGGTTTTGTGAGGAGAACATGAAACTTGAGCCCAAGGAATGTCGCATATCGCACGCAGACGGTCACTCTCGTCACTCGTCACTCAACTATCAGGCTACCATCTTGCTGTGGGGTGATGCGAGGATCACGTTGACATACTTCAACTATTTTTCAGTGTACTTCAAAAATATCAAGATCCATGACTGATACACCATCAATGGTCTTCACTACTAGGTACTTACTATATGAAATGCTTTCATATTTACCTGGTAAGATTTCCTTAGTGGATTGAGGAGGACTTATCCCCTTCTTACCTGGTTTGGGAGCCCGGGAACCATTACGATTCCCATTCTTGCCCTTTGGAGCTGGAAAGGTTCCAAAGTGACATCATGTGATGTTTCAGAGGGAATGGTAGGGGGATTGCATAGGTCCTCAGGGAGAGAGCTAGATCTTTGTAAATTTGTAGTACTCATACAAATTGGAATTGTTCATTTCCTTATCCCCCCACCCACCATGGGTGGGGGGTGAGGGGAAGCTATAGTTGGGGCTCAAAATCTCCCAACAGCCACAAGGGTAATGAGGAAATATACGCAGCCACTATTACAGTACTGATGGCAGTCGTGGGACCTATGCGTTACCGACTGAACAGTGCCTGCTTGACCCTAGCCATATTTGACCAGCCGATTGACTTGACCGGGCCTTGATCAAGCCACCCGTCTAACCAGAATAAAGAACCAAAGAGGTGTGTCGCTAGCTGCAGGGCGAGGCGTGCAGCATCGCTCAACCTCCAGGACTCCTGTCTCCTGGTAATAAGGGATGCCAAACATACATGGGAGAGTTCTCCCTGGTCCAGCAAGGCGGCTTCCGTTAGGGGGTATGACACAAGAGGTTCATGTGTAAGGGACGAGGGCACCAGAGCACGGGCACCACACGACCTCTCTGTATGAGGTCACAGTGTGTACTGTACTATCTGAAGCGTTCCAAAGTTGAGTTTAGAATTACTGGGACTTTGAAATACTGGAAGATTATTTGTTGTTGATATCTGAAAGAATTTTTGGCTGATTCAGCTATTTTAGTGTTTCTAAAAAGGTTTACTTTTTAATGCATTTATTGGTTTTCTGAACCTTTTGTCTCACGAAAATAAAGTATTACAGATTCTTTCCTTAATAAGGGTCCCTTTTATAATGCCGCTTAATACATTCAGGAAGTAGCCTGCATTAGATTTATCTTAGATTATCTAATTTGTGGCTAAAGATCTTTTTTGGTGTTTCCAAAAATCCCTAACACTTTAACATATGTTTGCCCTATACACGCACATTATTGGAACCTGTTGAAATATATTTTCAGTTTGCATTAGTTTATATGCTTCTACTTTGATACAGTGTGATACACTCTAGCCAGCCAATCAAAGGTGATATTTTTTCAAATATATTTCATGTAATCTTAGATAGGAATTTATATTTTCATTAATAATGAATCATATCATCAATTTCTTAATAAAAAAAAAAAAGAATTGTAAAGGTAAAAAAATATATATTTCTTTGTCTTTTTAGCACTAGGCTACATCAAATACATGTTCACTCTATATGAATAGAATTTCAAGTCAATTGTGATGGTTGCTGGAACGACAGTGCTAAGAATTCAGATGGAATTGATTTCCGTAGGATGAATGTCTTCAAAAATATTCTGTACCTCAGAAGTGAAATCTAACAGGCTCAAAAATATTAAAGAAAAGGATGTAGTTTGATTCATTGATATAATTTTAATCAAATTTTAA
>NC_051398.1:23260112-23277806 GCF_015228065.2 Penaeus monodon | reverse complement strand
CACACACACAAACACACACACACACACACACACACACACAAACACAACAACAAACACATACACAAAACACAAACACACACACACACACACATACACACACACACACACAACATAAACACACATCACACCACACACACACACACACCACACACACACACACACACGACACACACACACCAACTCACTCACACACACACACATACATACATATATACATATGTATAAATGTATGTATCTATATATGTATATGTATATATTTATATACAAAAATATTATAAAATGTAAATATATATATATAATATATATATATATATATACAATAAATATATATATATATATAAATATATATATATATACATATCGTGGGTAAGACAATAAACTGCAAACTGGGGTTCCCTTGAACAAGGATAGCACCCTATTGACTCCCTATGCCAGGATTGCGGTGAAGCTGTCGGCAGCAGGACAGTGGATATCTGCTGAAAACACCTTCGGTTCTACTGATTACTGGTTTCACCAAACAATATGTCTGGCGTATTGCAGTGTAACTGTTTCAAAGCGGCAGAGATAGTTCCTCCTAGTTAGTTGGAGACTGCGAGTTGAGAAGGAGCCTGGGGGATTCCACTCAACTTTTCTTTTCTCCTGACAAACCTCTACACCAATGATTAAATACAGAAATGATAATTCATACCACATCGCCCGTCGCGTGGGTTATCAAGGGGTGCGTTGTTCAGTGGGCAACCAGGCTGACAATGTTAAATATGCATCTGGAAGACAAAGAAGACAAAGAAAACATGTCCAATTAAGAAACACATTAAAAATCGGAACGTGGAACGTAAGGAAAATGAAAGAGATGGGTAAAAGTGCATACTGTCTGTAACGAAATGGATAGATAACATTCAAATACTAGGAATCAGTGATACCATTTGGAAAAGTAATGGAAGTTTCAAAACTAAAGAAAACAAGACGGTTCTTTTTCTGGAAAAGAAGAAGGAAATTATATTCACGGAGTTCCTATGATTCTCACGAGAAAAAAAAACTGCAAATGCACAAATTTTTTTTCCCAAGTGCCCTGTCCCACCAGGACGTTGGCGATCATGGATTTCCATGATTTTCTTGCTAATTTAGAGCGGTGGTTTGCCATTGCCTTCCGCCCGGTGTTTTTATCGAGTCACCATCTCTATTTACCCGGCACTGACTTGGGTGGGCTTGCCCACCCAGCGGCTAGGTAGGCAATCGAGGTGAAGTTCCTTGCCCAAGAAAAAGAAGAAGAAGAAAAAAAAAACTAATTGGGTACAGCCCAATAAATGATCGCATTTTAAAAGTCAGAATACAAGCAACACCTCATAACATTAGTATTATACAATGCTACGCACCAACCAACATTGCAAGTGATGAAGAGATGGAAATTTTTTTATAACACTCTCCAAGAAACTTTAGACACAAACCCTAATAGAGATGTAAAAGTAATTATGGGAGACCTCAACGCCAAAGTAGGCAAAAATGATCTAAAATGACATCTGTAGAAAATTCGGCCTTGGAGGTATAAATGAAAGAGGTGAAGATTTTATTGAATTCTGTAGTACAAATAATCTAGTTATAGCCAACACATTGTTCCAACACCACCCAAAACACTTGTACACGTGGTTTTTACCAGACAAAAGAACACGCAACCAAATTGACTACATTGTGTTGAACCAGAAATGGAAAAGTTGTATAAAAAATGCCAAGACAAGACCTGGTGCCGACTGCAACAGTGACCACCAACTACTAACTATCGACTTTCAAATAAGACTCAAAAAGATGGAGCGTCCAACACCACCTCTAAAGCTCGACTACAAAACTCTTGATAACAATTACAGAATTACAGTGTCAAACAAATTTGAAATACTCAATCAATGTGAAGATGATAAAACACCAAATGAGTTGTGGGAAGAAGGAAAAGAACTGCTGAGGGCTGCTTAAGAAACTATCGCCAAAAAGAAAAAGACAAATTCCTCCTGGATATCTGAAGAAACACTAAGTGAAATTGAAACAAGAAGATCCCTAAAATCAAAGGGTATCAATAATCCAGCTGAGGAAGTAATTTACAAAAAACAAAATACAAAAATTCAAAGATTATTGCGACGAGATAAGGAAAAATATTTAAATGAACATTGCCAGAGAATTGAAAACTGTTCTATTAAGGAGTACGAAACATTACACAAAAATTTAAACCTACAATGGACACTATCAAAACTGAAGATTTATGTGATGGAAAAAAAGTCAAAAATAGATGGAATCAATATTGTTCCAACCTATACAATCTAACAACAACATTAATTAGACTCAATGACAGCGAAGATGAACCACCACCACTGCTAGACGAAGTTATAAAAGCCATAAAAGAATTAAAGAATAACAAGAGCCCGGGAATAGATGAAATAACAGCATAACTAACCAAGAATGCTGGCGAAAGTGTTGAATACTTCTTCTACAAACTTTGTACGAAAAGTTGGAATGAAAGAAGATGGCCAGAAGACTGGGTAAAATCAGTCTTTACTCCCATACAGGACATTTGCATTAATAAGTCACAGCAGCAAAATTTTTTTAAAAATTATTGCTGAAAGAATGAATTTAAAGTTAAGAGAAGAAATTGTAGACGAACAAGCAGGTTTTCACCCTGGAAAAGGTACCAGAAACCAGATTCTAAATCTGAAATTGATCATAGAGAAAAACAGAGAACATCAGAAAGACCTATACCTGTGTTTCATCGATTACTCGAAAGCTTTTGATACTGTTGATCACGATATCCTCTGGAATAACATATACGATATGAAATTTCCAAAAGACATCATCCAATCCGTTATTGATTGATACACACACATATATGTATATACATATATGTACATATATATATATATATATATATATATATATATATATATATATATATATATATATATATATATATGCATATATGAAAAAAAAATATATATATATATATATACGTATATATTCATATAGGAAATATATATACATATATATATATATATATATATATATATATATATATATATATGCGCATGTATATATGTATGTATATGTATGTTTGTGTGTTTTCTAACGGTAGGTTCATGTTTGAGCCGCCGTGGTCAAAGCACGATACTTAATTGTAGTTTTCATGTTGTGATGATCTTGCTGTGATTTTGATGAACTATTATAAATGGACTACTCATTATTATTATTATTATTATTATTATTATTATTATTATTATTATATCATTATTATTACTACTACCACTACAACAACTACTACTACCACCACTACTACTACTACTGTTATTATTATTACTACTACTGCAACTACTACTACTATTAGCATCATCATCATCATAATTATAATTATTAACATCATTAAACTTATCATAAGTATTACTATTACTGTTATTGTTCCTATTATTATTATTTTCACCATCATCATCATCATCATAATTATTATGATTTTCACTACCATTATTATTATTATTTTATTATTACTATTATTATTATTATTTATTATTATTTATTATTATTATTATTTTATTATTATTATTATTATTATTATTATTAGTAGTAGTAGTAGTAGTAGTAGTAGTAGTAGTAGTAGTAGTAGTAGTATCATTATTATTATTATTATTATTATCATTATTGTTATTATTATTATTTCTTTATGCAAACGTTTCCTTGGATCTGCTAATTAAAATCAAACTACCAGCGACCTAGGGTGATTGAAGTTTGAGGCAATGGAACATCAACAAAACATGTAAAAATATGCAGAACAACCACAAATCAAAACATCCAGTCGAGTCAATTCACGAATACAAAAACACTTCAGATCGATAAAGCTCTTCTGAGAACATGCGCTGTACTATTTTTTTGACTTCTTCTAATTTTGGATTTCCCGGTATTTGTTCAAGAAACTTATCCGTACCTTTCTTTATAAGGCCAAGTGCTCCAATAACAACAGGCAGCAAAGTTTTGGTCTTTAAATGCCACATCTTTTTCACCTCTATTTCCAGGTCTTTATACTTTGATATCTTCTCGAACACATTCATTGTGACGTTTCTGTCTGAAGGGATGCTCATATCTATAAACAGGCAGGTGTTGTTTATTTTGTCCTTGATGACGATATCTGGATTATTCGCTTGTATAGTACGATCTGTGTGAATTGGAAAATTCCACAAGATTGCAGCATCTTTACCTTCAGTAACTGGCTCTGGATGGTGTTTGTATTAATTATCTTGCATTCTGATAGAAAAGTGTTTGCAGATCTTCCAATGCAGGTACTTGCCCTCTCTGTCGTGTCGATTTTTGTACTCATTCGGTGTTAATAGTGAGCAACCAGACACAAGGTGATCAATCGTCTCAACCTTGTCTTCACAAAACCTACATTTTGGGTCAGTGCCATTATGCAAGATGTTAGCTTGATAGTTTCTGGTAAACAAACTTTGATCTTGGGCTGCAAGAATAAAACCCTCTGTTTCCCTTTTAGGTCCAGAGCTTCTAAGCCACTGATGGGTCGCGGTTTCATCTACATCAGCGTGTTTGCTTCGAGTTGCAAACTGTCCGTGGAGAGGATTTTCGTGCCACCTAGATTCAAGTTTTTCTTGTCCGACCTTCGCTTTTTGTTTTCTATGTTTAGCAGCTGATGTTGGCAACATATGTTCGATGTTTTCGCTCTCAATACCTAATTCCTGAGAAAACTTATCTGATTCCTTTACTACCGAGTGTGACCTTTTGGAGTTTTCATGTACTTTAACTAATTGAAGCATCCAATCGTTGGTTAGATCTAAGTATTGCAAGAGACCAATCATAGTTGTTTTGTACGATAATTCCAACTGCATCATCCCCCTACCTCCTTTACTTCTAGGGACATACAGACGGTCTACGTCTAATTTAGGGTGATACATTCTGTTGCATGTCAATTGCTTCCTAATTTTGGTATCAATTTGTTTGAGTTCACTTAAGTTCCAGTCTATCACGTTAGAACTATATATAACCACAGGTATGGCAAGAGTGTTGATTGCTGTTAGTTTGTTCTTCGAGTTTAATTCCATTTTCAGGATTGACCTTACTCTTTGGATGTATTCTGTATGTATTGTTACGCCGCCCACCTCGTCTCTCTGCCACCAACACAAGGCAGGCTAGGCAGACGGCGTGCTATCCACAGGGTCGTGAACACTGAACAGCTCTAAGAGGCACCGAGCACCACAGCGTTCCAACACCACCAGGGGAAATGCCAAGTGGCGAGGCAGGGCACGAAATAAACACAAAATGACAGTCTTTCCTTTATTTACACAAGTTATTTACCCGTACACTGTTCTATAGGCACAATACAGGGGGAAACCAGCATGTCACACTGCACGATACAGCTTATAACAGGGCAACACAAAGTTTATCAGGTCACCAGGGCACACACGAGGTCTTCACAGGAGCAGCACCCAACTCCGTCTCTCTTGGCTTGTTCCTCCGCTCCTCCGCTCACAGCCAGCCGCGTCATGTTTGCCCAGGTCCCTTCATGTTAACACGTTTCGCACAGAGACAAAGACCCACTGGCGTAGCACTATCCCCCCCTATCAAGCAGATGACCCGTCTGCTCTGACATATCTAAACCTGAAACAAACTATAGAAATTTTAAATAAAATCAGTTCTCAGAAACACAAAAATCTTTCATCCAGCGTGGCTTTCTTCGCTCTTGCTGGGGTCGCTCTGGAGGAGGTGTGGGCGGCGGTAGATTGGCAGTGGCACCAAGAGGGGTATCTCCTGTCCCAAGACCTGGCTCATGGTCACCATTGACGTCTGCTGCATCGCCCTCACCGTCCAAATGCTTGTCCTCATCTCGGTCAGCATCTGCCACGTCCTCATCGCCGCTACTGGGGCTAACTTCATCTTCTTTTTCACCATGGCCCCAGGAGTAGCTTCCTGGCCCATGGTAACGCCACAGCTGGTCCACATGGACAACAGACGGTCGTTTTCGCCCTCTGCGAATTCGATAGGTGACATCAGAGAGGGCCGCTCCCCTCCCAGGGGCTCTGTAGCTTCGGCGAGAGCCCTCGCTTCCGACGCGGGTTATGCAGCCACACTCTGTCACCTATGTTGTACCTCACTTCCTTCATGCGCCGGTCATGGGTCTCCTTCATGGCATGGCCGGCTACCTCGAGCTTGCCATGCACTCGTCGGTGCACCTCCGCCAGGTTCTCCTGCAGTGCCACTGCACAGCTGGATGTGACAGTTGGCAAGTTCACGTTGGGTGGCCGCCCTGTGGCCAAATCCACAGGGCGGCCTGAGCTCACGGCCAGACATGAGTTGGGCAGGTGTGAAGCCTGTTACCTCATGCACAGCGGACCGGTAGGCCATGAGCATGGCGGGCAGCTTGACGTCCCAGTCTTCCTGACTTTCCCTGCAATATTTGGCTAACTGTTGAGCAAGGGTACGGTTAAACCGCTCCACCATACCATCGGACTGTGGATGGAGGGGTGTCGTCCGTGTCTTGCGCACCCCTAACAGCTCACAACACTCACGGAACACTCGTGACTCAAACTCACGGCCTTGGTCAGAGTGCAGTTCAGAAGGCACACCAAAACGGGTAATGAATTCATTCACTAACACGCCAGCCACGGTCTCGGCCTCGTGGTTGGGTAGTGCATATGCCTCAGGCCACTTTGAGAAATAGTCCATTACCATACAGATGTATCGGTTTCCTTGTGGCGTGAGAGGCAGCGGACCAGCAATGTCTATTGCCACCCGTTCCATGGGTGCTCCCACACAGTACACCTGTAACGGGGCATGGTTCTTTCTAGTGGGGCACTTCTTTGCACTGCACACATCACATGCTCTACACCACTCAGGCACGTCACTTCTCATGCCCACCCAGTAGAAGCGTTGACGGAGACGGCTCAGGGTCTTTTTCTCGCCCAAGTGGCCACTGGTAACACCGGCATGTAATTCCCTCAGCAACTCAGCACGCATGGCTCTGGGTACTACAGCTACCCATGTGTCACTGTCCACTTCACTCAACTGCACCCAGCGCTTCACTAACAAACCGCTTTGATCCACTCGTAATGTTTCCCACTGGTCCACCAGACACTTTGTGGTGGGGCTCTCCACAGCTACGGCCTCCCAACTGGGGCGTCCACTGAGAGCCTCAAGCCACCGGACAATGGGAGCAAGGTCAGAGTCCTTACGTTGTGCCTTACGCCACTCATCATCCCCTTTAGTGGCGCATTCCAGCACCTGCAGATGGAGGCACACAGGATCAGAGTCCTTCTGGACACTGTGAGCAACTAGCCTCACACGGGCGTCGACTCAGGCTGTCAGCATTGCAATGGACACGACCCGGGCGGTGGACGATGTGGTAGTTGTACTGTTCAAGGTGCCCTAACCACCTTGCCAGCTGACCCTCTGCTACCTTCAGCGACTTCAACCACTCTAGGGCAGCATGGTCAGTCCGGATGGTGAACTCGGCACCGTAGAGGTATGGGTGAAAGTGCTCAAGACTCTTCACCACCGCCAGCAACTCTTTCCTTGACACACAATAGTTGCGTTCAGGCCTGCTGAACTTGGCACTGTAGTAGGCCAAGACATACTCCTTCCCGTCCTTTATCTGTGACAAAACTGCCCCGATGCCTTCCGCACTAGTGTCAGTGTCCAACAGGTAAGGGAGCTTCGGGTCCGGATAGGGCAAGACCGGTGCTTCCACCAGGGCCTTTTTCAGGTTGTCAAATGCAGACTGACACGCCTCGTCCCACTGGAAGCACTCCCCTTTTCGTGTAAGTCGGTGGAGAGGAGCCGATACACTGGCGAAGTCCTGTACAAAGCGGCGGTAGTATGTGCACAGGCCCAGGTAGCTCCTGACTTCCGCCACATTGGTGGGAACTGGCCACTTCTCCACCACCACCACCTTCTGTGGGTCGGTGCGCACACCGTCTTGACTGACTACATGCCCCAGAAATTGCACCTCATGCTGGAACATCAAGCATTTCTTGGGGCTGAGTTTGAGGTTGGCCTTCCTCAACCGCTGTAGTACTTCCTCCAGCCGCTCCAGCTCCTCCTCGAAGGTGCTCCCTAAGACGATGACATCATCAATGTAGACAAGTGCCGTCTTCCACTGCAGGCCATCCAATACCCTCTCCATCAGACGCTCGAAACAACCAGGGGCATTGCAGAGACCAAAGGGCATGACGTTGAATTGCCACAGGCCTTGCCCGAAGGAAAAGGCAGTCTTTGGCTTGTCCTCTTCCGCCATCTCCACCTGGTGATAACCCGACTTCAGGTCGAGTGTGGAGAACCACCTGGCCCCCACCAATGCATCGAGTGTGTCATCGATTCTCGGCAATGGGTATGAGTCCTTGATAGTCATGTCATTCAGCGCCCGGTAGTCCACACAGAAGCGTTGTGTGCCGTCCTTTTTCTTCACCAGGACTACCGCTGATGACCATGGACTGTCTGACCGTTCAATCATCCCCTGTGCTGCCAGCTCATTGACAGTGCGCTGCATCTCTTCTCGCCTGGTTGGTGCAATACGTCGGGGGGGGCTCTTGATGGGCAAACTACTTCCGGTGTTAATGTGGTGCTTCACCAATCCTGTGCGGCCCAGGTCCAAGTCACCCCTGCTAAACACATCTGCATACTGAGACAGGGTGTGACGCATCTTCTCTGTCTGTGCTTCCGTCAGGTTAGCGGCGCTCCGGTGCGCCAAGTCCTCGAGGAAATCAGGCAACGGCCCACACCAACCAACTCCTTCGCTCCCCGAGACTCTTTCTGGAACGCTCCACTTCCTCACAAGTGCCCAGCTTTGCACCAGCTGGCACCTCCTGGGCCTTATTGGAGAAGTTGGCTACCAACACTGTAACTAACCCCTCCCCTGGTCCAACAAGGCTCCGCCCAACCGCTACGTCATCAGCCAGCTGCAAGTTTTGGATGGGCTCCTCGAGGCCCTCTACTCCACACATCACTCTTGACAGTCGACACCGGATTCTAGACTCTGTCCTGGGGGCAAGGTGCAGTCGCTCAGCCGTAACTACCTCTGCGCAGCCAATCTCTGGAAGCAAGGGCACATCTTCAACGTGCACCCTCACCAGCTTCCGTCCAAGGTCGACACACGCCTTACTCTGCGTCAGGTAGTCAAGGCCCAGCAAGCAGTGCTCGTCCAGATCGGCCACATACACCGGCAACCGCTGCACCGTGCTGCCCACGCCAATACGAGCCTCCACTGGCCCCTTGAGCTGCACACAATGCCCCGTGACACCACACAGTCTCTGTGGTGCGTCTGGAAGTTGCATAGTGGCCAACATATCAGGCCGCACTAGGGTCTTCTCAGCCCCAGTGTCCACTGTCAGGCGGCATGGCTTCCCATCTATTGAGCCCTCCACCTGCATCGTGCTGGATCGACGGCAGCTTACCCAAGTCGGGGCCCGGGAACCGAGGACGGCTGGGTTTCGGCCCCCTTCTCCAGAGTTTTCCGCCTGTACCACTTCCTTAGCCTTAGGACATGCACTCGGATGGTGACCATACTTGCCACAGTCCTTGCAGCACTGCTGGAAGGCATCAGAATCCGTCCGGTTGAGAGGACGTATTCTCTGCTCCCTCTGCTCACTCTGGCATCTGTTGCCAGAACCTCGTCTGCCTTCTCTGCTTGCAACGTTACTACCTCATGACACCGCCTTTCCTCCTTCACTTCCTCCCTCAGGCCCTGAACCTCGCCCTTCAGAGTCTGCACCTCCTCCATCAGTTCACTCTTCACGCTGTTTCAGGCCTTGTCGGTGTACTGCTGAGTTTCCATCTTCACAGATGCAAGATTGCTCTGTAGCACCTCAACAAGTCGGCAGAGCTGTTCCTCTGCCTTCCTTGCCTGCATCTCGACGAGATGGTGTGCCTGCTCGTGTGCCCTCTGTGCCTGCTCTTCTGCCCTTTGTGCCATTTCCTCCCTCATGGCTGCTGCCATCTTTGGACATGATAAATCAGCGCGTCTCACTGGTCAGATATCACAAATCCCACTCCTGACACTATTTGTTACGCCGACCGCCTCGTCTCTCTGCCACCAACACAAGGCAGGCTAGGCAGACGGCGTGCTATCCACAGGGTCGTGAACACTGAACAGCTCCAAGAGGCACCGAGCACCACAGCGTTCCCAAAAACCACCAGGGGAAATGCCAAGTGGCGAGGCAGGGCACGAAATAAACACAAAATGACAGTCTTTCCTTTATTTACACAAGTTACTTACCCGTACACTGTTCTATAGGCACAATACAGGGGGAAACCAGCATGTCACACTGCACGATACAGCTTATAACAGGGCAACACAAAGTTTATCAGGTCACCAGGGCACACACGAGGTCTTCACAGGAGCAGCACCCAACTCCGTGTCTCTTGGCTTGTTCCTCCGCTCCTCCGCTCACAGCCAGGTGCGTCATGTTTGCCCAGGTCCCTTCATGTTAACACATGTTTTGCACAGAGACAAAGACCCACTGGCGTAGCAGTATTTTTTTCTTCATCTACAATTGTTGTATACCATCTCCTTCGTTTACTCCTAGATATTTATAGGTTTCTTCCTGATCTAATTGCTTTATTACAGTATCAACACTTAACTCTATATTGTCAGATGTAGTTTTCCTTGCTTAAAGGTTGCTTTAGCACACTTATCGAGACCAAATTTCATACCTATGTCATCACTAAAATCTTTTACAGTTTTCAGCAACCCTTCCAGTTCACCATCATTCTGAGTGTAAAGTTTCAAGTCATCCATAGAGAAAAGATGATTGATCTTCTTGTCCAAGATCTTTTATCCATACCCTGTGTTGTTAAGAAGCTGGGAGAGTGGGATAAGTGCCATACAAAATAAAAGAGGGGAAAAAGAGTCGCCCTGGAAGATTCCGCATCTGATTCGCATGTCGTTTGAGATAAGAATACTGTTTATGTGGCTGAGAGTCTGAGATTTGTCTCCCATAATGTCATGCTGCTTCGAAGAAAGTTGATTAAGACAGGAGAGACTTTGAGAATGTCTAAAGATTTTAGGATCCAAGAGTGTGGGACACTGTCATAGGCTTTTTTATAGTCAATCCAAGCGGTACTTAGATGTCTGTGTTTAGAGTGAGCATTTTCGAGAATCATTTTATTTATGAGCAGTTGATCTTTACATCCGTATGATCCTCTGCAACACCCTTTTTGTTCGTTGGGAAAAATATTTTGTTCTTCCATGTGTATGTAGGTTCTTTCAGTTAAGATTGAAGTAAGTAATTTATAGGAAGTTGATAAGCATGTAATAGGTCTGTAATTTTTTGGGTTATCTGTTTCGTTACTTTTGGCTAAGAGATAAGTAGTCCCTTGAGATAACCATTTAGGTGTTAAGTTAGGTTCTATCATAATTGAGTTAAAATTAGATGCTAATTTGGCATGCGCTGAAGAAAGAGTATTAAGCCAAAAATTTGGGATCTGGTCAACCCCAGGTGATTTCCATTTATGGGACTTTTTAGTGCGTTTTGAATTTCTGAATATGCTATTCTCAAAATCTCGTATCCATGCGTTTTCATTGAATTATTTATCTTTGCCCCAGATGTTTTATTATTATCATTATTATTATTATTATTACTGTAATTTTTATGTTTCGTTTATATTATCATTGTTACTATTATCATTATTATTTTATTATTGTTATTGTTATCATTATTACAATTATTGTCATTATCACCATCAGTATTATTATGTTTTTTACTACCACTATTATTATTATCATCATCATCTTCATTATATTACCATTACTATAATCATTATTATTGCTATTGTTATTGATTTTGATATTATCATTACTATTATTATCATTATTATTTATTATTTATCTATAATTATCATTATTATTGTTATTATCATTATCATTGTCGTTATTTTTTTATATATTATCATTATCATTAAATTTATTATTTTATTATTGTTAAAATTACTATCATCATCATCATTATTGCTATTGCCGAAAGACAGATAGGACGAGATAGAAAAGAAGAAAGAGAAAGAAAAAAGAGAGAAAAAGAGAAAGAAAAAAGAGAGAAAAAGAGAAAGAAAGAGAGAGAGAGAGAGAGAGAGAGAGAGAGAGAGAGAGAAGGGAGAGAGAAAGAGAAAGGGAGAGAGAAAGAGAAAGGGAGAGAGAAAGAGAAAGGGAAGGAGAAAATGAAACGGAGAGAGAAAGAGAAAAGGAGAGAGAAAGATAGATAGATAGATAGATAGATAGATAGATAGAAAGAGATAGACAGATAGATAGATGGAGAGAGAGACAGAGTAAGAGAGAGAGAGAGAGAGAGAGAGAGAGAGAGAGAGAGTGGGGGGGGGAGGGATGGAGAGAGATAGAGAGACGGTGCTCTGTTTCATGGTGAGTATAATCCCCCACCTCCAGAGATCGAAAGGATCAGGAAACACGCACTTCACACCAATGGCGCAGCCGGACCATCATGACTCGACGCAAATGGGTGGAAAAATATCCTCAGCACAAGCAAATACAGAACAGCAGCAGCAGCAGCAAAGCCATAGCCGCTCTGGCCAGGAAATTAGCCACAGAGAATTGCCAATACCTCGAAGCCTTCATAGCCTGCCGTCTTATTGCCCTGGATAAGAAGCCAGGATGTCGCCCCAAAGGCATAGGAGAGGTTCTGAGAAGAATCATAGGCAAAGCCATCATGGGAGTCGTCGGGGACGACGTTAGATTAGCCGTCGGCAACCTGCAGGTGTGTGCAGGCCAGCAGGCAGGATGCAGGGCGGCCATTCACGCCATGCGGGGCATCTACGAACAGCCTGAGTGTGAGGCCGTGTTGATGGTAGACGCCGCAAATACCATTAATAACATAAACCGAAAGGCTGCAATGCATAATATTGACATCAAATGTCCGAGTTTTGCACAATACGTCAGAAACACATACAAAAATCCAGCAGCATTATACGTAAGCGACAAATGCACCAACAACTGTGAGGTGATTATGTCTGCAGAGGGGACAACGCAAGGCGACCCAGTTGCCATGGCGATGTACGCCATCGGTCTCCTCAAGCTGCAAATCAGTTTCCAAAATGCAAACATAAAACAGGTTGCTTATGCTGATGACCTGACAGGAGCCGGGAAAGTAGATGACATCTGGAAATGGTGGAAACTAATCCAGACTCACGGCCTCCACAAGGATACTACCCCAACGCCAGCAAGTCATTTTTAATTGTAAAGCCTGAGTATCTCGCCCAAGCCAGAGAAGCATTTCGCGAGACAAACGTAAAGATAAAGACTGGCGGCGAGAAACACTTGGGGGCAATCCTTGGCACAACAGCAGCCAAGGCGGAATATGTCAAAAAACAAGCAGATGAATGGGTAAGAGAGTTGAAGATGCTGACACGAGTCGCATTGACGGAACGACACTCTGCATATTCAGTATTTACCTTCGGTAAATGGAACTTTCTAATGCGGATTGTACCAAACGTTGAGCCCTTACTCTCTCCACTTGAAGAGGCAATAGAGAAGGTGTTGATACCAGCACTATCGGGTGGGCGAAATCCCACAACCATAGATAGAGCCATTCTCGAGCTACCACCAAGGCTGGGGGAATTCGGCATAATAAACACCTGCAAACACCGAATATCAAAACTCTGTCAAGCTTTCAGCCAGCCCAATTGAAGCCATTCAAACACAATCTACACACACACACAGCCAGACACAAGACAAATTACTAGAAAGGAGATAACAAGAGAGCGAGAGACAATGCAGAGGACACAGCTACAGGAAACACTCTCACACACCTCTGAGGAGATGAAGAGGAGGATAGAGATGGCAAGAGAGATCGGCGCCTCAAACTGGCTAACTTGTCTTCCCCTCAAAACAAAAGGCTTTAGCCTAAATAAACAAGAATTTGTGGATGCTTTAGCCCTAAGATATGGGTGGCCAATCGAGGACCTTCACCAGCAATGCACGTGCGGTTCACTCTTCGACCCGAACCACGCCATGACGTGCAAGACGGAGGACTTCGTCTGCATGCGCCATGACGAGGTGAGAGATGTGACTGCAGAAATGCATAGCGAGGTGTCCCGTGACATCAGAGTGGAGCCTCCCCTCATCCCCACAGGTGGTCGCACTTCTCATCCATCTCCCAACTCCCCCGACGACGCTCGCGGGACATACTGGGGGGCAGCGACCCTTCTTTGATATACGCTCTACCCCCCTGGCCAAAAGCAACCGCCCCCAAAATTGAGATCTGTCATAAAAGGGACGAGGAGACTAGATGAGAAATACGGTGAAGAGTGCGGAGTAGAACAAGGCACTTTCACACCCCCCTTTTTTTCGACTCGGGGGAATGGCTCCGAGGGCTCCCTTTTTATTCATGCCTGGCTCGCAATTATCAAAAAGGACAACACCCAAAAGTTGCGTCGTGGGGAGGATACGATGTCGACTTGCCTTCTCATTGTTTGCTCGTCGCTACTTTCTAAGGGGAACCGTAACAAACCTGTAAAAAATACTAGTATTAAGGACTTGATATAAGCAAAAGTTTTAATGCAGATTAGAGAGAAAAATGTAAATGTAACATATGTTCTATCAATAAAGATACTATATCCTTTAAGGAAGTCGGGTGCGACCCCGCCTTGGCGGGCCGGGCCATGGACTGTGTTGTGAAGTGGGGATTTACTACATTTCACAACAAAGAGATTTGACAAATTGAATGTGAGGGCGTTTTTCAAAATTAAAAAGAGAGAGAGAGAGAGAAGAGAGAGAAGAGAGAGAGGAGGAGAGAGAGAGAGAGAGAGAGAGAGAGAGAGAGGAAAAAAAAAAGGGGAGGAGACAGAGAGAGAGAGAGAGAGAGGAGAGAGAGAGAGAGAGAGGAGAGAGGAGAAGGGGTGGAAGAGAGAATGAGAGAGAGGGAAAAGGGGTAGAGAGAGAGAGAGAGGAGAGAAGAGACGAGAGAGGAAGGAGGAGAGAGAGGAGGAGAGAGAAGGGAGAGAGAGGAGAGAGAGAGGAGAAGAGGAGAGAAGAGAGAGAGAGAGAAGAGGAGAGAGAGAGAGAGAGAGGAGAGAGAGAGAGAGAGAAGAGAGAGAGAGAAAAGCGAAGAGAGAGAGAGAAGAGGAGAGAGGAGAGAGAGAGAGGAGAGAGAGAGAGAGAGAGAGAGAGAGAGAGAGAGAGAGAGAGAGAGAGAGAGAGAGAGAGAGAGAGAGAGATACGCTTTTCGATTTTTTCCAGATTATGTCACTCGCAAATATTCACAAAATGTGGCATTCATATACAACCGATTCATACAACAACGGAAGAAAAACGTCCTTTAAATAAAAAGCAAATAACCTTTTCGGTACTACTTCTGCAAAAAATAAAGTGCGATTTTCATTAGCTAATTTCTAAACCTCCAAATCAAATAGTTTCCTTATGTTATCATTCACGAACTGTGAAGCAATGTTACTTGTATTTGCAGATTCCTGGCAAAGAGTTCCTGGGTCCTACCACACAGTTGGGCTACACACCACGATATAAGGCCAATGGTTTCCAGTTTTTTTTATTTTCCCTGGCTGTCTTCCTTGCACTCCTGATCTTTAGACCTGTCACAGCTGTTGAGCTCGCAGAAAACATGCCGCAGGTGAGTTGGTATGGTATTAAGTTTACAAGTATTGTAGTGTAAAAGGGTAACAGTGATAATGAATTGTTCTGTTGACTATTACCTTGCAGTGTAATGCATCAGTGAACTTGACTGCATATCACACATTAAACTTTTTTCTCTTACCTCTTACAGATTTTGGCATCCTGTAATATTCTTGCGATGTTGTTGTGTGTGTACTTGCTGGTGATGGGAAAGGTCTCTCCACAGACGAACGATGTTTTGGAGTCCCGACCAATCCTTTATGAATTCTACCGTGGGATGGAAGTACACCCTCGTCTGCTTGGAGTAGATGTCAAACAACTGACTAATTGTCGCTTTGGTCTCCTGGCGTGGGAACTTCTGGTTGTAGCCTTCTTTGTAGCAGGTTGGATCAAGCATGGCTTTAGCTTGGCGCACTTATCCTGTGCTACCCTTCAGACGATCTATCTAGGCAAGTTTTACTGGTGGGAAACTGGGTACTTTGACACACTTGATATCACTCTAGACCGGGCGGGTTACTACATCTGTTGGGGTTGTTTAGTTTTCGTCCCAGCATTCTACACTTACTCCTCTTATTACCTGGTGGCACATCCACCCCTTGTCTCAAACAGTGCCGCTATCCTGATATTAATTCTAGGAATAGTTTTTATTGCCCTTAATTACCGTGTAGACTGGGAGAAAGAATATTTTCGTGCTCACAAGGGCAAATGTTACATTTGGGGTTACCAAGCCACATTCATCAACGCAACTTATGAGAGTTCCTCAGGTATTCGACAATCAAAACTCCTCACATCAGGATTCTGGGGTATTGCGAGGCACCTGAACTATGTCTTTGAGATTTTAGCAGCCTTTTCATGGTGTTTACCAGGTTTAGGTAATGGAATCTGGCCTTTTCTTTACGCTTTGTTCCTAACACATCTGCTGGTCCATCGTGTTTTCAGGGATGAAGAAAAATGCAGGGTAAAGTATGGCGCTGCATGGGTTAAGTACTGCAAAGTTGTACCATACAGAATGATACCAGGAATATTCTAAAGTCATGCTTTTTTGTGGAATAAAAAAGAAGAGGTTTGCAAGGATCTAATATCTTACATCTAAGTCACTATTTGTATATTGAATCATACAGTAGATTCCATTACACCTATAGTATGACAAAAGGTTACGTCAGTCTTTCAGTCTTTGAAATATCATTTTATTTCATTTATGATGGACTCAAATTCTGACTTTCAGCTATGTCAGTGGGAAAATAAAAAAGAGAAACCGAGATATTCTGTCATTTGCCTTTCTTCTATTCTAGTGTGTGTGTGTGTGTGTGTGTGTGTGTGTGTGTGTGTGTGTGTGTGTGTGTGTGTGTGTGTGTGTGTGTGTGTGTGTGTGTGTGTGTGTGTGTGTGTACGTGCTTTCAGAAATCAGAATAAGTATGGAGATTTTCCTAAACAAAAATAGAGATGATGAACAGGATCTAATTACTTGGACAATTAGAGTTAAAATAATGAAGCCCCCTCCACCCAGTACTGACCTACTGATGTTATTTTAGGTACCAAAAATAAGCCTCACAATTAGACATAAAAAAAAATTGTACAAATGTTCTTTAGACCGTTTTAAGGTTCTCCGTACTTCTCCATACAAGTACTAAATATCACTAAATTTATAGAGCAGTCTACAACCATGATGAAAATTACTTTCTTTTAAAAAATAAAACATTAATAATCAAACAAGCTCTGGTTACCATAAAGATAACAGCCACCCACACAATCATACAAAGGTTCTCTAGTTCGAGAAATATAAAATTTGGATTAAGAATAACACATTAAGACCAGATTGATGTTTTCTGATACATGTGCCGAATATAACCAGTGATCAAACTGACAATCAGTTTCCTTTAAGAAAGAAAAAAACACCAACAGTCACCAACCATTTGTCTCAGTGAAACTGAAATGTTCCATAACAGTGTGAAGTTCTCCTAACTATAGTCTCATCAGCAACACCTACAGGAGTAGTATATTTTGTGGTATAATGAAGCTGCGCCCTCTACTTTCCTATAGCAACTGGTAATAGTGACAGAATTCACTATAAAAATATTATATCACCTGTTAATTAA
>NC_051398.1:23250697-23260012 GCF_015228065.2 Penaeus monodon | reverse complement strand
GTAAATACGGAAATAAATTTTTTTTTTTTTTGGGGTTTTTTTTTGGTGCTTAAAATCGCCTTTTTTTTTTCTTTTCCCCTTTTTTTTTTTTTTTTCTTTTTTCTTATCCTTTTTTTTTTCTTTTTTTCCCCCTTTTTAAATTTCTTTAAAATTTTTTAAAAAATCGGGCCCCTTTCTCCTCTCTCTCATCTTTCCCTCTTTTCTCTCTCTCTCTCTCTCTCTCTCTCTCTCTTTTCTCTCTCTCCCCCTTTCCCCTCTTTTCTCCTCTCCCCCCTTTCTCTCTCCTCTCTCTCCTCTCTCCCTCTCTCTCTCCGCTTTCTTCTCTCTCTTCTCTCTCCTCTCTCTCTCTCCCCTCTTCTCTCTCTCTTTCTCTTCTCTCTCTCCTCTTCCCCCTCTCTTCTCTCTCTTTTCCTCTCTCTCTTCTTCCTCCTTTTTCCTCTCTCTCTTCTCTCCTCTCCACCCCTTTTTCTCCCTTCTCTCTCTCCTCCTCCTCTCTCCTCTCTCTCTCTTCTTCTCTCTCTCTCTTTTCTCTCTCTCTCTTCTCTCTCTCTCTCCTCTCTCTTCTCTTCTCTCCTCTCTCTTCTCTCTTCTCTTCCTCTCCTGTCTCTTCTCTTCTCTCTCTCTCCCCCTTCTCTCTCTTCTCTCTCTCTTCTCTCTCTCCTCTTTTTTAATTAAAAAAACGACCCACATTCATATTTGTCAATCTCTTTGTTGTAAAATGTTTAAATACCACTTCAAAACACAGTCCTTTGGGGCCCCCGGCCTCGAAATGCTGGGGTCGTCATCCGATTTCCCTTTAAAAGGATATGTATCTTTTTTGTTTTAAAAAAATGTTCATTTACATATTTCTCTTAATCTGCTTTTTACAACTGTTTGCTCTATTCTAAGTCCTTTAATACTAGTATATTTTACAGGTTTGTTACGTGTTCCCCTTAGACAGAGTAGCGACGAGCATAACAATGAGAAGGCCAGTCGACATCGTATCCATGCCACGACGCAACTCTTTGGGTGTTGTCTCTTTTCTGATAATTGCTGAGCCAGGCATGAATAAAAAGTGACTGCCCTCGGAGCCATTCCTCCGAGTCGTGAAAACGAGGGGTGTGAAAGTGCCTTGTTCTACTTCTCGCACTCTTTCACCGTATTCTCTCATCTAGTCATCCTCGTGCCTTATATGAGCAGATCTCAATTCTTGGGCGCGGTTGCTTGTGGCCATGGGGTTGTAGATGCGTATATCAAAGAAGGCTCGCTGCCCCCGAGCTGATGTCCAAGCGAGCGTCGTCGGCGGAGTTGGTAGACTGGAGTGAGAAGTTGCGACCACCTGTGGGGATGAGGGGAGGCTCCACTCTGATGTCACGGGACACCTCGCTATGCATTTCTGCAGTCACATCTCTCACCTCGTCATGGCGCATGCAGACGAAGTCCTCCGTCTTGCACGTCATGGCGTGGTTCGGGTCGAAGAGTGAACCGCACGTGCATTGCTGGTGAAGGTCCTCGATTGGCCACCCATATCTTAGGGCTAAAGCATCCACAAATTCTTGTTTATTTAGGCTAAAGCCTTTTTTTTTGGGGGGGAAAGAAATTTTAGCCAGTTTGAGGCGCCGATCTCTCTTGCCATCTCTATCCTCCTCTTCATCTCCTCGAGGTGTGTGAGAGTGTTTCCTGTAGCGTGTCCTCTGCTTTGTCTCTCGCTCTCTTTGTTATCTCCTTTCTAGTAATTTGTCTTGTGTCTGGCTGTGTGTGTGTGTAGATTGTGTTTGAATGGCTTCAAATTTGGGGTGCTGAAAGCTTGACAGAGTTTTGATATTCGGTTTTGCAGGTTTTTTATTATGCCGAATTCCCCCAGCCTGTGGTAGCTCGAGAATGGCTCTATCTATGGTTGTGGATTTCGCCCACCCCATAGTGCTGGGATCAACACCTTCTCTATTGCCTCTTCAAGTGGAGAGAGTAAAGGGCTCAACGTTTGGTACAATCCGCATTAGAAGTTCCATTTACCGAAGGTAAATACTGAAAATGCAGAGTGTCGTTTTCCCTCAATGCGACTCGTGTCGCATCTTCAACTCTCTTACCCATTCATCTGCTTGTTTTTTGAATATTCCGCCTTGGCTGCTGTTTTTGCCAAGGATTGCCCCCAAGTGTTTCTCGCCGCCAGTCTTTACTTTAGTTTGTCTCGCGAAAAGCTTCTCTGGCTTGGGCGAGATACTCAGGCTTTACAATTAAAAAAGACTTGCTGGCGTTGGGGTAGTATCCTTGTGGAGGCCGTGAGTCTGGATTAGTTTCCCCATTTCCCGATGTCATCTACTTTCCCGGCTCCTGTCAGGGTCATCAGCATAAGCAACCTGTTTTATGTTTGCATTTTGGAAACTGATTTGCAGCTTGAGGAGACCGATGGCGTACATCGCCATGGCAACTGGGTCGCCTTGCGTTGTCCCCTCTGCAGACATAATCACCTCACAGTTGTTGGTGCATTTGTCGCTTACGTATAATGCTGCTGGATTTTTGTATGTGTTTCTGACGTATTGTGCAAAACTCGGACATTTGATGTCAATATTATGCATTGCAGCCTTTCGGTTTATGTTATTAATGGTATTTGCGGCGTCTACCATCAACACGGCCTCACACTCAGGCTGTTCGTAGATGCCCCGCATGGCGTGAATGGCCGCCCTGCATCCTGCCTGCTGGCCTGCACACACCTGCAGGTTGCCGACGGCTAATCTAACGTCGTCCCCGACGACTCCCATGATGGCTTTGCCTATGATTCTTCTCAGAACCTCTCCTATGCCTACTGGGCGACATCCTGGCTTCTTATCCAGGGCAATAAGACGGCAGGCTATGAAGGCTTCGAGGTATTGGCAATTCTCTGTGGCTAATTTCCTGGCCAGAGCGGCTATGGCTTTGCTGCTGCTGCTGCTGTTCTGTATTTGCTTGTGCTGAGGATATTTTTCCACCCATTTGCGTCGAGTCATGATGGTCCGGCTGCGCCATTGGTGTGAAGTGCGTGTTTCCTGATCCTTTCGATCTCTGGAGGTGGGGGATTATACTCACCATGAAACAGAGCACCGTCTCTCTATCTCTCTCCATCCCTCCCCCCCCCACTCTCTCTCTCTCTCTCTCTCTCTCTCTCTCTCTCTCTTACTCTGTCTCTCTCTCCATCTATCTATCTGTCTATCTCTTTCTATCTATCTATCTATCTATCTATCTATCTATCTTTCTCTCTCCCTTTCTCGTTCACTCTCTCTTTCTCTTTCTGTCTCCCTTTCTCTTTCTGTCTCCCTTTCTCTTTCTCTCTCCCTTTCTTTCTCTCTCCTTTTCTCTCTCCCTCTCTCTCTCTCTCTCTCTCCTTCTCTCTCTCTCTCTCTCTCTCTCTCCCCTCTCTCTCTCTCTTCTTTCTCTTTTCTCTCTTTTTCTTTATCTTTTTCTCTCTTTTTTCTTTCTCTTCTTCTTTTCTATCTCGTCCTATCTGTCTTTCGGCAATAGCAAAAATGATGATGATAAATAGAAATTTAACAATAATAAAATAATAAATTTAATGATAATGATAATATATAAAAAAATAACGACAATGATAATGATAATAACAATAATAATGATAATTATAGATAAATAATAAATAATAATGATAATAATAGTAATGATAATATCAAAATCAATAACAATAGCAATAATAATGATTATAGTAATGGTAATATAATGAAGATGATGATGATAATAATAATAGTGGTAGTAAAAAACATAATAATACTGATGGTGATAATGACAATAATTGTAATAATGATAACAATAACAATAATAAAATAATAATGATAATAGTAACAATGATAATATAAACGAAACATAAAAATTACAGTAATAATAATAATAATAATGATAATAATAAAACATCTGGGGCAAAGATAAATAATTCAATGAAAACGCATGGATACGAGATTTTGAGAATAGCACTAGGGATATTCCCGAACAAAAATGGGAAAATATTACTACTGAAGAAATTCAAAACGCACTAAAAAGTCCCATAAATGGAAATCACCTGGGGTTGACCAGATCCCAAATTTTTGGCTTAATACTCTTTCTTCAGCGCATGCCAAATTAGCATCTAATTTTAACTCAATTATGATAGAACCTAACTTAACACCTAAATGGTTATCTCAAGGGACTACTTATCTCTTAGCCAAAAGTAACGAAACAGATAACCCAAAAAATTACAGACCTATTACATGCTTATCAACTTCCTATAAATTACTTACTTCAATCTTAACTGAAAGAACCTACATACACATGGAAGAACAAAATATTTTTCCCAACGAACAAAAAGGGTGTTGCAGAGGATCATACGGATGTAAAGATCAAATGCTCATAAAAAAATGGATTCTCGAAAATGCTCACTCTAAACACAGACATCTAAGTACCGCTTGGATTGACTATAAAAAAGCCTATGACAGTGTCCCACACTCTTGGATCCTAAAATCTTTAGACATTCTCAAAGTCTCTCCTGTCTTAATCAACTTTCTTCGAAGCAGCATGACATTATGGGAGACAAATCTCAGACTCTCAGCCACATAAACAGTATTCTTATCTCAAACGACATGCGAATCAGATGCGGAATCTTCCAGGGCGACTCTTTTTCCCCTCTTTTATTTTGTATGGCACTTATCCCACTCTCCCAGCTTCTTAACAACACAGGGTATGGATAAAAGATCTTGGACAAGAAGATCAATCATCTTTTCTCTATGGATGACTTGAAACTTTACACTCAGAATGATGGTGAACTGGAAGGGTTGCTGAAAACTGTAAAAGATTTTAGTGATGACATAGGTATGAAATTTGGTCTCGATAAGTGTGCTAAAGCAACCTTTAAGCAAGGAAAACTACATCTGACAATATAGAGTTAAGTTTTTGATACTGTAATAAGCAATTAGATCGGGAAGAAACCTATAAATATCTAGGAGTAAACGAAGGAGATGGTATACAACAATTGTAGATGAAGAAAAAATACTGCTACGCCAGTGGGTCCTTTGTCTCTGTGCAAAACATGTTAACATAAAGGGGGACCGGGGAAAACATGACGCCCGGGCTGTGAGCGGAGGAGCGGAGGAACAAGCCAAGAGACACGGAGTTGGGTGCTGCTCCTGTGAAGACCTCGTGTGTGCCCTGGTGACCTGATAAACTTTGTGTTGCCCTTTTATAAAGCTGTATGTGCAGTGTGACATGCTGGTTTCCCCCTGTATTGTGCCTATAGAACAGTGTACGGGTAAGTAACTTGTGTAAATAAAGGAAAGACTGTCATTTTGTGTTTATTTCGTGCCCTGCCTCGCCACTTGGCATTTCCCCTGGTGGTGTTGGGACGCTGTGGTGCTCGGTGCCTCTTGGAGCTGTTCAGTGTTCACGACCCTGTGGATAGCACGCCGTCTGCCTAGCCTGCCTTGTGTTGGTGGCAGAGAGACGAGGCGGTCGGCGTAACAAATAGTGTCAGGAGTGGGATTTGTGATATCTGACCAGTGAGAACGCGCTGATTTACCCAGGGTCCAAAGATGGCAGCAGCCATGAGGGAGAGGAGGCTATGACTGAGGCAGGCACGAGTGAGGTGAACCGAGCCAGATGGACCTGATCACTGCCATGCTGGCCGGTATAGGGGAGGAAAATGGCCAAAGGGCAGAAGAGCAGGCACAGAGGGCACACGAGCGGGCACCCCATCTCGTCGAGATGCAGGAAAGGGAAAGGCAGAGGAACAGCTCTGCCGACTTGTTGAGGTGCTACAGAGCAATCTTGCATCTTTTGAAGATGGAAACTCAGCAGTAAAACCGACAAGGCCTGAAACAGCGTGAAGAGTGAACTGATGGAGGAGGTGCAGACTCTGAAGGGCGAGGTTCAGGGCCTGAGGGAGGAAGTGAAGGAGGAAAGGCGGTGTCATGAGGTAGTAACGTTGCAAGCAGAGAAGGCAGACGAGGTTCTGGCAACAGATGCCAGAGTGAGCAGAGGGAGCAGAGAATACGTCCTCTCAACCGGACGGATTCTGATGCCTTCCAGCAGTGCTGCAAGGACTGTGGCAAGTATGGTCACCATCCGAGTGCATGTCCTAAGGCTAAGGAAGTGGTACAGGCGGAAAACTCTGGAGAAGGGGGCCGAAACCCAGCCGTCCTCGGTTCCCGGGCCCCGACTTGGGTAAGCTGCCGTCGATCCAGCACGATGCAGGTGGAGGGCTCAATAGATGGGAAAGCCATGCCGCCTGACAGTGGACCGGGGGCTGAGAAGACCCTAGTGGGGCCCTGATATGTTGGCCCTAATGCAACTTCCAGACGCACCACAGAGACTGTGTGGTGTCACGGGGCATTGTGTGCAGCTCAAGGGGCCAGTGGAGGCTCGTATTGGCGTGGGCAGCACGGTGCAGCGGTTGCCGGTGTATGTGGCCGATCTGGACGAGCACTGCTTGCTGGGCCTTGACTACCTGACGCAGAGTAAGGCGTGTGTCGACCTTGGACGGAAGCTGGTGAGGGTGCACGTTGAAGATGTGCCCTTGCTTCCAGAGATTGGCTGCGCAGAGGTAGTTACCGGCTGAGCGACTGCACCTTGCCCCCAGGACAGAGCCCTAGAATCCGGTGTCGACGGGTCAAGAGTGATGTGTGGAGTAGAGGGCCTCGAGGAGCCCATCCAAAACTTGCAGCTGGCTGATGACGTAGCGGTTGGGCGGACCCTTTTGTTGACCAGGGAGGGTTAGTTACAGTGTTGGTAGCCAACTTCTCCAATAAGGCCCAGGAGGTGCCAGCTGGTGCAAAGCTGGGCACTTGTGAGGAAGTGGAGCGTCCAGAAGAGTCGTCGGGGAGCGAGGAGTTGGTTGGTGTGAGGCCGTTGCCTGACTTCCTCGAGGACTTGGCGCACCGGAGCGCCGCTAACCTGACGGAAGCACAGACAGAGAAGATGCGTCACACCCTGTCTCAGTATGCAGATTGTTTAGCAGGGGTGACTTGGACCTGGGCCGCACGGGATTGGAAGCACCACATTAACACCGGAAGTAGTTTGCCCATCAAGAGCCCCCCCCGACGTATTGCCCCAAAACCAGGCGAGAAGAGATGCAGCGCACTGTCAATGAGCGGGCCCAGCACAGGGGATGATTGAACGGTCAGACAGTCCATGGTCATCAGCGGTAGTCCTGGTGAAGAAAAAAGGACGGAAACACAACGCTTCTGTGTGGACTACCGGGCGCTGAATGACATGACTATAAAGGACTCATACCCATTGCCGAGAATCGATGACACACTCGTGCATTGGTGGGGCCTGGTGGTTCTCCACACTCGTCCTGAGGTGGGGTTATCACCAGGTGGAGATGGCGGAAGAGGCCCAAGCCAAAGACTGCCTTTTCCTTCGGGCAAGGCCTGTGGCAATTCAACGTCATGCCCTTTGGTCTCTGCAATGCCCCTGGTTGTTTCGAGCGTCTGATGGAGAGGGTTTTGGTGCCTGCAGTGGAAGACGGCACTTGTCTACATTGATGATGTCATCGCCCTTAGGAGCACCTTCGAGGAGGAGCTGGAGGGGCTGGGGGAAAAGTACTACAGGGGTTTTGAGGAAGGCCAACCTCAAACTCAGCCCCAAGAAATGCTTGATTTTTCCAGCATGAGGTGCAATTTCTGGGGCATGTAGTCAGTCAAGACGGTGTGCGCACCGACCCACAGAAGGTGGTGGTGGTGGAGAATGGCCAGTTCCCACCAATGTGGCGGAAGTCAGGAGCTACCTGGGCCTGTGCACATACTACCGCCGCTTTGTAACAGGACTTCGCCAGTGTATGGGCTCCTCTCCACCGACTTACACGAAAAGGGGAGTGCTTCCAGGGGGACGAGGCGTGTCAGTTGCATTTGACAACCTGAAAAGGCCCTGGTGGAAGCACCGGTTCTTTTCCCTATCCGGACCCGACTCCCTTACCTGTTGGGGCACTGACACTGTGCGGAAGGCATCGGGGCAGGTTTGTCACAGATAAAGGACGGGAAGGAGTATGTCTTGGCCTACTACAGTGCCAAATTCAGCAGGCCTGAACGCAACTATTGTGTGTCAAGGAAAGAGTTGCTGGCGGTGTGAAGAGTCTTGGAGCACTTTCACCCATACCTCTACGGTGCCGAGTTCACCATCCGGACTGACCATGCTGCCCTAGAGTGGTTGAAGTCGCTGAAGGTAGCGAGGGTCCCGCTGGCAAGGTGGTTAGGGCACCTTTAACAGTACAAATACCACCTCGTCCACCGCCCGGGTCGTGTCCATTGCAATGCTGACAGCCTGAGTCGACGCCGTGTGAGGCTAGTTGCTCACAGGTCCAGAAGGACTCTGATCCTGTGTGCCTCCATCTGCAGGTGCTGGAATGCGCCACTAAAGGGGGTGATGAGTGGCGTAAGGCACAACGTAAGGACTCTGACCTTGCTCCCATTGTCCGGTGGCTTTTAGGCTCTCAGGGACGCCCCAGTTGGGAGGCCGTAGCTGTGGAGAGCCCACCACAAAATGTCCCGGTGGACCAGTGGGAAACATTACGAGTGGATCAAAGCGGTTTGTTAGTGAAGCGCTGGTGCAGTTGAGTGAAGTGGACAGTGACACATGGGTAGCTGTAGTACCCAGAGCCATGCGTGCTGAGTTGCTGAGGAATTACATGGCCGGTGTTACCCGTGGCCCCCTTGGGCGAGAAAAAGACCCTGAGGCCGTCTCGTCAACGCTTCTACTGGGTGGGCATGAGAAGTGACGTGCCTGAGTGGTGTAGAGCATGTGATGTGTGCAGTGCAAGAAGTGCCCCACTAGAAAGAACCATGCCCCGTTTCAGGTGTACTGTGTGGGAGCACCCATGGAACGGGTGGCCAAAAGACATTGCTGGTCCGCTGCCTCTCACGCCCAAGGAAACCGATACATCTGTATGGGTAATGGACTATTTCTCAAAGTGGCCTGAGGCATATGCACTACCCCAAACCCCGAGGCCGAGACCGTGGCTGGCGTGTTATGAATGAATTCATTACCCGTTTTGGTGTGCCTTCTGAACTGCACTCTGACCAAGGCCGGGGATTTGAGTCACGAGTGTTCCGTGAGTGTTGTGAGCTGTTAGGGTGCGCAAACACGGACGACACCCCTCCATCCACAGTCCGATGGTAGGGTGGAGCGGTTTAACCGTACCCTTGGGTCAACAGTTAGCCAAATATTGCAGGGAAAGTCAGGAAGACTGGGGCGTCCAAGCTGCCCGCCATGCTTTATGGCCTACCGGTCCGCTGTGCATGAGGTAAAAGGCTTCAACCCAAACCTGCCCAACTCATGTCTGGCCGTGAGCTCAGGCCGCCCTGTGGATTTGGCCACAGGGCGGCC
>NC_051398.1:23238197-23240697 GCF_015228065.2 Penaeus monodon | reverse complement strand
ATAAATGTAATTTGTACATCATGTACGAGTCACTCGTCACGACAGACAAAATTGCGGGATAAAGAGATACATCATAAATCTTTACGCCGGAACTAAGACAGCAACCAAATCTATTAATGAAAAGGTTCAGTGTCTTTTGTCCTGCGTGTGTGAGTGAGGTGAATGTGTGTGTATGCATGTGTGAGTGACAGCTAGTGTGAATGAAAGGGAAAGCGAGAGTGACCTCACACAGAGAATGAATCACAAACACGAATATTAACGTTCACTATAACAAAACTGAAGTAAATTAGCAATGCTAGCTATTTAAAATTATTTCAACTACCACATTGAATTCAACATGTAATGATGATATGCGACAGAATGTATGCACGGATGAATAGTGACATGAAAAAATGATCGCAAGCTATTTAACAAGCAAATCTTCTCAGGGTCAGCAAATCTAAACTGCCAAGGTACATGTCTAGCTAGACATGTTAAACTTCAATGCCGTATATGACTGAAGCGACTCGAGCCAAGGAAATCTATAAGATAATCTGCTCTCTTCTGTGTATCTGTGATGGGCGCTCGCAAAATTCCCTAAGGATATATAAACTTTCACGAATCACACAATGCTGGGGTTATACCCAAAACATGCAAGCGACTTCAAGAGGGTGAGAAAGGTGTGATTAATAAAGCGAATATGATTCTAGCTTAAACCCTAGTCCTACATTAATTACGGACGTAACTGCGGGTCACACCGACTCAAAGGTGCCGATCGAACGAATAACCGATTTATTGTACCTACTTTCGAATGACGGAGCGCAGGTCTATTAGGCGTTTACGCAACCTCAGGGCAATATCGGGCAATCCTGTGCACTATGATATGGGGGAAGATCCTACGCTATATTCAAAATAATGAATTTCTATGAAATTGCATTACAAGCTCCGTTCTAGCGCCGATAGAATGTGTCACCAAAAAGCAATGTAACAATGCTATGGTTAATTCCCAAGCCGTCAACAAAACAACAACCAAATTACAGGGAACCAAGCTGTCATATTGACCTTCCCACGTCGCCATCGACCGGGAAAAAGAATGTGAGGTCAGGTCAAGATGGGAAACAACCTTTTCTCTTCCAAAGTGACCGCAAACGAAAGAAAAGGGACGGTCAGGTCGGGGCGAGGTAGGAACGAGATAAAATGAAATGATATTCGTGATAAGATAAAATCACGAATGCGTTAAATTCGTTGCAGATGAAACAATATAAATCTCTAAAAACGAGAGAAAATAATTAAATACTTAACTAACGAAAGATATTCATGTTTATTGATTGCATACTCGATCACATGGAAATGCGATCTGAGGTGAAGGAATATTGTGAGAACGTGCCATTTGCTGTCATTAGCACCTTTTAAACCCCTCAAAAAAACAACGGCTTAACACATGTATGGGGGAAGGAAGGCAAAAGAAATAAGGAAGGGGGCCCAGACATATACTTACGTGTTTTTTTTTTTTTTAGCCATGTCTTGAAGCTGTCGAGCGGATTTCCTTTGAAGGTTTGCGTTCATGCTGCGAGCCGGAAGGACACAGTGCCACCCTGACACCGGATATAACGAGTATAGAGGGTAGTCAACGTACATCGGACTCACAACACATGTGAAGGGGTGAACACACGCTACGACGACGCTAGAACTTGGCTAAGGGGTAATAACGCTGCGCGTGGTCACATGTCGGTCAGCCCGCCAGGAGAGAGGCGAGGGCTAAACCGACCTTACCGCGCTGGTTGCTGGCGACGAACTCCCCGAGTGTACGTTCGTGTGAGATTTGCAAGTTCTGCCTTCGCCCGGGCCTTTCACTTATGGCCCGGCCTAATATTATACCGAGGCGTAGGTCATCCTCGGTATAAGTAGTGACCGTTCCAGCTGCCGGAAGCGATAGAAACAGCTGGAGGGGGCATGGGGGGAGCGAGGTCAGGTCATCGGTCCCGCATGCCACACTGTACACACACATATATATGTGCACACACACATGTGTGTGTGTGTGTGTGTGTGTGTGTGTGTGTGTGTGTGTGTGTGTGTGTGTGTGTTTACATATATATATATATATATATATATATATATATATATATATATATATATATATATATATATATATATATATATATATGTATTTATATATATATATATATATATAAATATATAAATATACATGTATACATATATATGCATATATATATATATATATATATATATATATATATATATATATATGTATACATTTATCTATTTATTTAGGTCTATATATATATATGGGGCCGCGGTGGCCGAATGGTTAGAGCGTCGGACTCAAGAAAGTCACGACGGCAATCTGAGTTCGAGGGTTCGAGTCACCGACCGCCGCGTTGTTTCCCTTAGGCAAGGAACTTCACCTCGATTGCCTGCCTAGCCACTGGGGACAGTCAACCCAATCAGTGCCGTAATAGAGATGTGCTCGGAAAAAAAAAAAAAAAAAAAAAAAAAAAAA
>NC_051398.1:23235404-23238097 GCF_015228065.2 Penaeus monodon | reverse complement strand
ACACCTTACACATACTCTTGGTTGCCCATTTTCTTTATAACAGCAAGAGTTGGCTCCATGCCCATAACCCTGGCAGTGGAAGCACCGCATAGGGTTGGGCACATATGGCTTTACCTTGAGGTGGTACCATGCTAACTTAACTGATTCTGGAAGGACCCTAGCCATATTTGACCAGCCGATTGACTTGACCGAGCCTTGATCAAGCCACCCGTCTAACCAGAATAAAGGACCAAAGAGGTGTGTTGCTAGCTGCAGGGTGCAGCATCGCTCAACCTCCAGGACTCCTGTCTCCTGGTAATACGGGATGCCACGCACGGCAAACACACGTGGGAGAGTTCTCCCTGGTCCAAGATGGCATGAACCAGGGGTGGGTACACCATCCCCTCTCATAGGCCTTGGTGCACCAGGGAGCCATTTTGTCTCATCCCTCACTGGTGACCCCTCCAGTATGGGTAGCCCTCTGGTCCGGCTCACCAGATCATTGGGACCTCAAGCCCCCCCACCGCGGCAAGGCGGCTTCCGTTAGGGGGGTATAGTAAATGATGGTTGGGCATCTACTATTTAGGACTGGTGTCTTATCTCTTTGGGGAGTGTTTGTTGTGGGTGTGAGTGCCCACAGGTATGGCTGGGTGCTGATGGTGAAGTTGGAGATCAAAGGGGGAGCCTGCAGGCTCCCCAGTCGGCTAAGAACTGGGCAGTCCTTGTGTTGCTGCTGCTGTTGTCATGTTCTACTGGAGGAATGCTGATATTCGCCCTGCCTACCAAGCCCTGAGAAAGCTGAACTCTAAGCCCTCCTCGTAGACAACTGCAGTCCGCTCAGTGGATGGACAGACCATTTCAGATCATGATGGGGTTCGTGAACGTTGGGCTGAGTATTTTGAGTAGTTGTCCCAAGGAGACCCTCCAACAGTTAGCTTGGATACAAGCGATATCACTATACCTGTGCCAGACCCACCCATCAGCAAGGAACTTCCTAACCTAATGGAGGTTAGGATGGTGATTTCCAAGCAAAAGTGTGGAAAATCCGCAGGCATATGTGATATCCCTGCTCAACTTCTTAAGGCTGGGGGTGAACCTATGGCTTGGGGCTTGCATGCAGTTTTCACTGCCATCTGGAAGTCTGGTACCATTCCCCCTGACCTGTTGAGGGGCATGGTCATCCCTCTCTGGAAGGGGAAAGGGCAACTGTAGCAAACTACCGTGGCATTACACTGCTCAGCATACCAGGCTAAGTTTTCACCCACATTCTTCTGAAACGGATCAGTGACCACCTACTAAGGCACCAGAGACCAGAGCAGTCTCGATTCACTACTGGGAAGTCCATAATAGACCGAATATTAGTGCTTTGAGTAATTGTGGAATGCCGTCGCTTGCAGCCTACATCGACCTCAAGAAGGCGTTTGACTCGATGCATCGTGAATCGCTATGGGATATCCTGAGACTCAGGGGAATTCCGACATGGATTATTGGCCTAATAGCAAGCCTATATACCGGTACTGAAAGTGCTATGGGGGCCTGTCAAACTTGTTCCCTGTTAATTCATGGGTGAGAAAAGTCTGTGTCCTTGCACCAACATTTTCAACACCTGCATGGACTGGATAATGGGCAGAGCTACTAGCCAAAGTCAGTGTGGAGCAACACTATGCAATATCAAGGTCTCAGACCTTGACTTTGCCGATGATGTTGCCATCCTATCTGAGTCCCTGGTGGTGGCTCTTGATGCATTTAGCAATGAAGCGAAATCCTTAGGCCTAGAGGTCTCCTGGACCAAGACCAAGATTCAGGACTTTGGGGGCCTGTTAGGGTAACCCATTCGGTCGATCCATGCTTGCCGGGAGGACGTTGAAGTCACAGAGAGCTTTGCAAACCTTGGTAGCATAGTCCATATCTCTGGGCTGTCAGACCAAATAGTGAGTAGACTGATTGGTCTGGGAACAGGAGCCATGAACTCGATCAACAAGAGCATTTGGAGATATCGTTACCTATGCAGAAGGACTAAGCTACATGTCTTCTAGGCCTTGATACTACCAGTTTTCCTCTTTGGAAGCGAGACCTGGACGCTCTCTAGTGTCTTGGAGTCTCGTCTTGATGCCTTTGGGGTACAGTTGGCAGGACCATGTGTCCAACCGACGGCTACACCGTGAGATTAGCATGGGACCTGTTACTTGCATAATCGAGGATCGCCAACTCAGGCCATTTGGACACCTAGCTCGCTTCCCTGTGGATGACCCTGCCCATCAGGTTGTCTCTTTGCTAGACAATCCTGGGTGGAGGAGGCCTGTGGGACGACCCAGGAGGACATGACTTGGGCAGCTCAAAGAGACTTGTCCCGAGGAAATAGATGGGCCAAGGGCCAGCCTGGAGACTCGCCATTAGGGACCCCTGTGGCTAGAAGCGAAGGATAGGTGCGGCCATGTGCCTCCGTCGGCGTTAGCCGCTTGATGATGATGATGTATGGATATATATTATATATATATATATATATATATATATGGATATATATATATATATATATATATATATATATATATATATATATATATATATAAAAACACACACACACACACACACACATATGCATATATATATATATAAATATATATATATATATATATATATATATATATATATATATATATATATATATAGGTATGCGTGTCTCTTTCTGTGTGTGTGTGTATATGAATGTATAT
>NC_051398.1:23215558-23218058 GCF_015228065.2 Penaeus monodon | reverse complement strand
ATTTAGCCAAGCCTTGTGACATGCTTCAGTGGTCTCTAATGTCTCCAGGGAGATGAAATTCTGCCTTGCTCTCGGGCGTACGCCAATGGACTCCTGAGCTGCTTCGAGTGTTACACGCTTGATGAACTCCCACAGAGCAACTGGGTCCGTCAGGTTGTTGAGTTCTGTGAATCGGTCAGAGACTGCCATGGTGAACCCACGGGCACACTCCTCCCTTAGTCTGTCCAGGTGAAACACCTTAGGGTGGCCACTGGAGGGACGGGGAGTTTTGAAGTGGACCTGCAGGGTAGCCACAACCAGCCTATGGTAGGTGCCACAGAACTCAGCACTCTGGTAAACCCTGCAGTTCTGGAGGATCCTCCATTGCGTGCTAACAAGAATGTGGTCGATCTCCTTGGCCACTGTTTCCGTATTGCTGTACCAAGTCCAGCGATGTGGGTTGGAGCGCTGGTACCAGGAGCCAGAGATCCTTATTTTCTGGGACCTAGCAAAGTCCCGGAGAAGGATGCTATTCTTGCTGCTGGGATCAACTCCCGAGCCATGGGGGCCGACAGACATCTCGTAGCCCACTCAGTCACAGCTGGATACCTCATTGAAGTCACCCAGAACAATGCGAATATCTCGCCAGGGGCAATTGTCTGCCACAGATGTAAGTTTGGCATAGAACGCCTCTTTCACATCAATTTTATATACATCGGTAGGAGCGTATACAGCAATAAGAGACATGAAGCCAAAAGCATGTTTCAGTCTCATTGCCATAATACGCTCATCAACCGGTGTCACCTCAACTACTGAGGGCTGAAGTCGACTGGAGATGGCTATGGCTACACCCTGGAGGTGGTGACCATCGCTGCGGCCCGACCAGTAGTAGGTGTAACCACCCACACTAATTGTGCCGCTACCAGGTCTTCTCACCTCTGAGAGGGGCAGCCACCTCAACTCCCAGTCACTTCAATTCCCGCGATAGCAGAGGTAACCGCTCATCCTACCGCAAGGACCGGATGTTCCAAGCGCCTACCCGGAAAACATGCCTGAGATTATGCCTCGGGTGGTCACTCCGGGTGCACGCTACTTCTGCTGAACCGCTGACACAGCCCCAAATAAAGGGGGGTTGGCAGGCTGTGGGACCGCCCATCCGCCTGTGGGGTTCCCGAGGGCTTTGCCCCACAAGCTTCATGGTGGGCTGGCGCCTGCCAGGGTGCAGGCGGGACGAGTAACTCTCGTTCCAATCCTGCACCCGACATTTGCCCTCCCAACCCACCTTACTTGCTGGGTGGGAGGGACAACACCCCTCCCCCCAGCATTTCCATTTATTTGAGACGTTGCCAGAGAGTCTTTCTGGGGGGAGGAAGACTGGCAAGGCCCACCTCCCCCAAGCCGCCCCATTACCCCAGGGTGGCTAGGGGGCAGGAGTTGGTACAGAGCCAGAGTGTGTCCACACACCGGTGGGCCATAGCTCTGTACCTCTGGGGCCTCCTGCTACTCCGAGATCCTCCACAGATTTAGCCTGGGACCGCAAGGTGCCCAGTTACCCATGGGTGGCCACGAGGAGGCACTGCAGAAGTCTTGATGATGGAGAGGCTGTGACCAGCCAGGGGAGACTTATGCAAAAGCTGCTCCCTTTACGTGTGGTGTGTGTGAGTGTGTGTGTGTGTGTGTGTGTGTGTGTGTGTGTGTGTGTGTGTGTGTGTTTGTGTGTGTGTATAAATGTATGTATATATATATATATATATATATATATATATATTATATATATATCTATATATATGTGTCAAAGGGAGTAGGGGTCCCAGAAGTGATAAAGTTATGGTCCGTTGAGGAGTTAAGGAAGGTTCAGGCAGTAGACCCTTTTTGGGATGTGGTGAAGTGTCACCTGGTGAAAGGGGTGGCCTTGCCGGAGGGTTTTGGTAGGCGTCTTCCTGGAAGCATAGATAGTTATCAAGTTCGGCCAGATGGGCTGTTATATAATGCTCATACGAACGTGTATAGGGTTTAAGATTTTTAGGGTAGTGGTACCAGGAGAGTTCCAAGTTGTTGCTTTGCAGCTGGCACACAGTCTTCCTATCTCAGGTCATGGAGGGGTGACTGCTACGCTAGTGAGGCTGGAGAAATTTGCATTCTTTAGGGGATGAAGGATGCAGTGTGGAGGCTTTGCAGGAAATGTAAAACCTGTTTCCTTTGTAAACCAGGGAGGGAGTTCCAGCACCTCTATTGAGTTATCCAGAAGTCACTGAACCTTTTCAGAGAGTTCACATGGATTTGGTGGGTCCTTTCCCAGTAGCAGAAGGGTTCAAGTATTCTCACAGTGGTGGATGCTTTAACTAGTACCTCTATGCGGCCCCTTTAAAAACAAAGGAGGGAGCTAGAGCATTCATCGAGACAGTAGTATAATGATGGAGCTCCAGGGCATATCGTGACAGATGGTGGTCGGGAGTTCGTAAATGGGACGGCTCTACACTCTCAGTGCAGTATTCCCGCTTACAAGCTAAGTTGACTCCAG
>NC_051398.1:23214121-23215458 GCF_015228065.2 Penaeus monodon | reverse complement strand
AACGTCATTACTTCGCGGAACTCGCCGCTAAAAAGACGTTTCTCCAGACAAGGTACCCACCTCTCCCTGCTCATTCTTTCTTTCTTGTTGGATTTCTTGGCTATCAACCAGCGGCATGTGGCCAAGGTTATTAAGCCAATGGATCTTATTTATTCTGTCAATCTAAAT
The DNA here is from genome assembly GCF_015228065.2 of Penaeus monodon. NCBI lineage: Eukaryota > Metazoa > Arthropoda > Malacostraca > Decapoda > Penaeidae > Penaeus > Penaeus monodon. Next base: position 23,215,290 of record NC_051398.1, on the reverse strand, counting down.
AAGAAAAGGGATTACTTTACCGATGATTCTTCATCATCTGATAGAATATTTGTTAATGTAAAGTATATTTTTTATTCTAAAATAATTGTTCATGTTTTTTCTATGGTTTGTGTAGTGGTGCATTTGTTAAGAGGTGGTGGATGGTGATGTTGGTGTTACATTGGGGGTACCGTGGAGGAAAATTCTTTTCTTTGTAGGAGTGAGGTGTGTCAATCTTGTGGCGTTGACCCTAAGGCGGGCCAACACCACCTCCTCCCTTCTTTCTTTTTCTGTCCCCCACGGCTCTATTGCAGGATTGATTTATTGTGTGATCGTAGGCTGGTCCACTCTCTTTGCCACAGGAGATGTATTTTTGCTTTTAAAAGAGACACAAAACACCTGAGATCTGTACGAAACTATGGTAGTGTCCAGTATCGCCAGTTGACCCGGCTAATTTGTCAGCCTGTTCATTGCCATGGATACCAGAGTGGCCTGGTACCCATATTAGCTTGATTGATTTTTGGCACCATGTAGCTTACGAATGATATTACCCAGCAGTTCATTTTTGGTGGTTTCTAACGATTTAATGGCTTTAGTGAACTTAATGAATCTGAAAAAATAACTATCTATCGTGGGTCGTCGATAGCTTTGTCTATGGCAAAAAGTTCGGCAGAAAGATCGATGTATGATTCGGCAGTCTGAACTTTACTTCACATTTAGTCGACCATACACCCGCACCCACACACTCATCTGTCTTGGAGCCGTCGATATATATATGAAAAAAGGGAGATGTTTAACAAGGATCTCTTTGAACCTCTGGTGTACCTCCACCTCTGGCGCCATGGCTTTGGCTGATGGAAGCCAGGCTTCCATGATAGAAAAATTGGGGGTTTCCCATGGCGCTATGTTTGAATGAAACCAGGGTATCGATGGTAGAGATATCTATACCGACTTTCTCGACGAGGTCGTGGAGTCTCGTGGCAAAGGGCCTAGTGCCTCCATTGCCATTAGGGTGGCTCGGGTCTCGTGCCACCTTTGCGGCATAGCTCAGGGCTAACTGACCTCGTCTGAGTCGGTGGGGAGGTACTCCTGACTCCACCTCAAGACGCATCGATCCTGAGTAAAGGTGAGGTCTCCAAGACACACACGCAAACAGGCATTCTGCACAGCATCCAAACCATTCAAACTTG
>NC_051398.1:23209121-23211621 GCF_015228065.2 Penaeus monodon | reverse complement strand
TCTGTTATTCCGGTATATTGGGCATGTTGTTAGGATGTGATTTACTGTTAGTCTGGTGGTGCATTGTGGGCACTGTGGAGGAAAAATTCTTTGAATATAGGGAGTGAGGTGGGTGATTTTGGTGGCATTGATCCTGAGACGGGTCAACACCACCTCCTCCCTTCTGTCTTTTCTGTGGGATGTATTCTACATTTCTATTTTTTGTTTTGTTTTGTTTGTGAGTTGGAGGCTGGTCCACTCACTTTGCCACAGGAGATGTATTTTTGCTTTTATAAGAGACACAAAACACCTGAGATCTGACTATGCTAAGGTCCAGATCACCAGTCGACCCGGCTAATTTGTCAGCCTGCTCATTGCTATGGATACCAGAGTGGCCTGGTACCCATATTAGCTTGATTGATTTATTGGCACCATGTAGCTTACGAATGATATTACCCAGAGTTCATTTTTGGTGGTTTCTAACGATTTAATGGCTTTAAGTGAACTTAATGAATCTGAAAAAATAACTATTCTATCGTGGGTCGTCGATAGTGCAAAATCAATGGCTTTATCAATGGCAAAAAGTTCAGCAAGAAAGATCGATGTATGATTCGGCAGTCTGAACTTTAGTTCACATTCAGTCGACCAAACACCCGCACCCACACATTCATCTTTCTTGGAGCCGTCGGTATATATATGAAAAAAAGGGAGATGTTTAACAAGGATCTCTCTGAACCTCTGGCGTACCTCCACCTCCGGCGCCATGGCCTTAGCTGATGGAAGCCAAGCTTCCATGATGGAAAAATTGGGAGTTTCCCATGGCGCTATATTTGAATGAACCAGGGTATCGATGGTACCGACTTTCTCGACGAGGTCGTGGAGTCTCATGGCAAAGGGCCTAATGCAACTATTGCCATTAGGGTGGCTCGGGTCTCGAGCCACCTTTGCGGCATAGCTCAAGGCTAACTGGCCGCGTCTGAGTCGGAGGGGAGGTACTCCTGACTCCACCTCAAGACGCTCGATCCGAGTGCACTTCAGGGCTCCAAGACACACACGCAAACAGGCATTCTGCTCAGCATCCAAACCTTTCAAACTTGTTTTCGATGCCGAACCATACACGATTGACCCATAATCTACTTTAGACCTAATCAGGGCTTTATATACCATTAGCAAAGACTGTCTATCAGCTCCCCATTTGTTACCAGAAATGCACTTGAGGCCCCAGTTATGAATCATATCCAGTGCCAATTGGATGCGATTTTTTGAGAATTCTGCATTATTGCTGGAATGCCATAATGCACAATCATCAGCGTACAGTGAGTATTTAAGATTCCGAGGAGGAGCTGGTAAGATGTCATTGATCATACATAGAAATAATGTTGGTGACAGACACTTCCTTGTGGGACCCCGTTTGCCTGGACAAAAATGTCCGAAAAAGTGACATTGTCGGAAAATAATTTGACAGCAAAGTTCTGTCAGAAATGAAATTTTGAATAAAACAAGGCAAGTTTCCACGTAATCCAAAAGCATAAAGTTTTCTGAGTAGGCCATATCGCCATGTCATGTCGTAGGCTTTTTCTATATCTAAAAATACTGAAATAAAAAAATCTTTTTTGGTAATGGCCTCTTGAATATGACTGTCCAGCTTTACTAGCTGATCGAGAGTTTGGCATCCCTTGCGGAAGCCGCACTGCTCGTCAACTAGTAAATTACTGGAATTTAAAAAATGCAATAGCCTACTGTTAACAATTCGTTCCATGACCTTGCATAAGCAACTTGTCAACGCAATTGGGCGGTAGGAGATGGCAAGTCTGGGATTACCCCCTCCTTTCAATATGGGAATGATGTGGGCGAAGTGCCATGAGTTTGGAAAAGTGTGGCTTTTCCAAATTTCATTGTACACTTCTAGCAACTTAATCATGTCATCATGATTAAGATGCTTCATCATCTCATATCAAATCTCATCGGGGCCTGGGGATGTTCCTCTACAGGCTTCTAGGGCTTGGACAAGCTCATCCATTGTTAGATCTTTATTGTAATCAAAGTTATCTCCTGTGCCAAAGTGAATTGGTTGCAGCTCCGCCTCTTCCTTGATGGTCAGGAAGGTGGGATGGTAATTAGCTGAGTTGCTTGTATGAGAGAACTGCTTGGCGAGTGCATTAGCAATGTCTCTAGGTGAATCGAAATTGTTACCCTCTTCTATGATGTTATTGATTTTAAAAGATGATTTTTTCTTATTGATTTTATTGATAGTGGACCAAACCTCTGATATTTTGGTGTTGCTGTTTATTGTAGAGACAAACCTCCGCCAGGAGTCTCTTTTTGCTTGTCTTATTAATCTACGAGCCCTAGCTCTTGCTTGTTTGTAATTGCAAAAGTTCTCATTTGTGATCTTATTTTTGAAAAGCCTGTAGGCCTTATTGCATCGGCACAGTGCCCTGCGGCAATCTGGTGTCCACCATGGAACTCTATGCTTAACGCTATCTGTCGAAGTTTTAGGAATGGATAGCAATGCTGCTTC
>NC_051398.1:23201621-23204121 GCF_015228065.2 Penaeus monodon | reverse complement strand
CAAAAGGAGATACCACATTTTTGTTAGCACGCAATGGAGGATCCCCAAAACTGGGGGTTTTCCAGATCTGAGTTCTGGGGCACCTCCCATAGCGGTTTGGCTCCCCTGCAGGTCCATTTCAAAACTCCCCGTCCCTCAGTGGCCACCCTAAGGTTTCACCTGGACAGACTAAGGGAGGATGTGCCCGTGGGTTCACCAGGCAGTCTGACCGATTCACAGAGCTCAACCCTGACGGCCCCAGTTGCTCTGTGGGAGTTCATCAAGCGTGTAACCTCGAAGCACTCAGGGGGCCTTTGGCTACGCCGAAAAGAAAGGGCGAATTTCATCTCCCGGAACATTAGAACCATGAACATGTCACAAGGCGGCTAAATGGGAATAAGTCTTATGTTTTCCCATGGTGTGTAGGGCTCGGACCTGCTGAAAGGGACAAAAACGTTCATCAGGAATTTACGGGGAGGTCAAAGGCCCCATTTCTTGGTAAATGCCCTTCGCCCTGCCTAAACCCCTGAAAAAATGAACCCCTAAGCCCTCCTCACAGAGACTGCAGTCCAATCAGCTTTTGGACGGATCATCTCAACATGTTAGGGCGTGAACTTTTTGGGTGAGTTTTTTTTTGAAAGTTTGTACCGGTAGACCCTCCAACAGTTAGTTTTGGATGGAAGCGAGTTCAGTGCCCGTGTCGGACCACCCACAAAGAGGAAACCTCCCACCCTAACAGAGGTTAGGATGGCGATTTCCAAATGAAGAGTGGAAAGCTGCAGGCAATGTGATATCCCTGCTGAATGCTAAAGGTGGGGTGAACCAGGGTTGGGGCCTGCATACAGTTTGTTTTTTGGGTTTCCTTTTTTTTTTTTTTTTTGTTTTTTTTTTTTTTTTTTCCCTTTTGTTTTTTTTGTGTGGGGTTTGCCCTTTTCTGAAACGGATCCGCAACCCCTTCTGAGGACAGAGAAAAGGAGAGTCAGGATTTACTCCCGGCAAGCCCCCGATTTTGGAAACCCGATACTAGCGCTTCGAGAATTGTGGAAAACCTCGTGAGTTTGGTCGTGGGGTTCTTGCAGCTATATTGACCTAAGAAGGGATTTTATCGGTGCATCGGGGAAACGTATGGGAGATCCCGTAGTCAGGGATTTTTGACACAGATTTTGGTGATAGCAAACCTCTATACTGGTATGAAAGGTGTAAAAATGTGGTGGGGGGAGTTGAATTCTTCCCGTCAAATTCAGGGGGAGGCAAGGCTGTGTCCTTCCCCCAAAACTTTTTAAACTTGTATGGATGGGAAAAGGGGGAGAGCTACTAGCCAAAATCCGTGGGAGCCAAATAGGCAATTTAAAGGCTCAGACCTGACTTTGCCCACGATGTTGCCATCCTATCAGTCCTTGGGTCACTTGTGGCGGTTTGTACATTTAGCAATGAGCGAAGTCCCTAGGCCTAAAGTCTCCTGGACCAAGACCAAAATTCAGGACTTTGGGGGGCCGTAGGGAAAAACCCCTTCAGTCGATCCAGCTTTCGGCGGGATATTTAAAATTACAGAAAATTTTTCATACCTTGGGAGGTAGTCCATTCTCTGGGTTGTCAGAACCCGGGAAGTAGTAGAGGATTGGTCTGGCAACAGGGGCTATGATCTTTATAAAAAAGCTTTGGGGATGTTGGGACCTATGCAGAAGGACCAACTGCATGTCTTCAAGGCCTGATATGCCCTTTTGCTCTAGGAAGCGAAACCTGGACTTATCCGTGTCTTGGATCTCCCCTTGATCCCTTTTTTAACAATCCCTTCGTCGGATCATGGGGTACGTTGGGAGGACCACGGTCCAACGGCAGTTTCCCGTGAGATAGGATGGGGAAATGTTACTTTTTATAATCCGGGACGCCAACTCAGGGTATATGGGCCCTAGCTGTCTCCCTTTTACGACCCCCACACTTTGTCTTCTCGAGAAACCCTGGGGGGAGGAGACCCGGGGATGACCCCGAGATATGGCTTGGGGAGCTCGACGAACCCCTTTGCGAGGATTAGAGATGGGCCGTTGCCGCCTAGGGACTGCTGAGGGATCCCCTGGCTTTGGAAGTGAGGGTGGTGCGCCCCTTTTATGTGATGAGATTATATGTGTGTGTGTTTTTATATTCTATATATATATATATATATTTTTAATAAATATTATATATATATATAATAATATAAAATAACATATATAATATATAAAATACAATTATAATTTTTATATATTTTAAAATTTTATTATAATATTATAATATATGTATGTAGTTATAAAATATTATATATTTCTTTATTTATTTTTTTATTTTATATTCATTTTTGTGTAAATATAACATTTAAAATATATGTGTTATAAGTAACACACACACCCACACCAAAAACACCACACCATATATATATAAGAATATATAATATTAAAATATATTAATTTTAATAAATAATTTTTTTTAAAATGTATATTATATAATTTATATATTTAAAATCTTTTTTTATGAATAAATATCGCCC
>NC_051398.1:23188268-23190768 GCF_015228065.2 Penaeus monodon | reverse complement strand
TATTCTCACTGCCAGCATCAGCTCCTGAGCCATGAGGACCGACAGGTATCACATAGCCAGCTCGGTCGCAGTCGGGCACTGCACTAAAGTTGCCCAGAACAATACGAGTATCACGCTGAGGACAGCTGAGTTACAGATGCAAGTTTGGCATAAAACATCTCCTTCACAAGTTTATGCACATCATTAGGGACGTACACGGCAATAAGAGACATGAAGCCAAATGCAAGCTTCATACGCAGTACCATTATACAGTCATCAACTGGAGTGACTTCTACTACCGAAGGTTAAAGTTTGCTGGGGATGACTATGGTTACTCTCTGGAGATGGTGACCATTGCTGCAGCCTGACCTGTAATAAGTGTAGCCAACCACACTTATTGTGCCGCTGTCAGGTTTTCTCACCTCCGAGAGAGCAGCCACCTCAAATCTCAGCTGATTCAGCTCCCTCGACGTAGTGGTAACTGATTGTCCTGTCGTAATGAGCGGACGTTCCAAGCCTGATAGTTCTGCCTGAGGTTTAGCTTTCGGGCAGTCACTCCGGGTAGACACCACCTCTGCCACCCCCACCGACGTTGCTGCGTTGGCTGGCTTCAGATCCCATAATCCACCTGAAGGGGTCCCGTAGGATTTGCTCCACAAGCTTCACGCCGGATTAGCAGGTCGCCGGGACGCAGGCGGGACAGGTAACCCCCGTTCCCAGACCGAGTTCCAGCGTTCACCACATGCACAATCTGCCTTACATGTGTGTGTGTGTGTGTGTAACTATATAAACACACACACACACACACACACTCACACACTATACTTACTATATACACATATATTAACTTATTATATATATATATATATATATATATATATACATATATATATATATTTTATTATATATATATATATTTATAATATATTTTATTTATTATATATATTTGTTTGTATATATACATGTTTGTGTGTGCATATATATATATATAAATATATTATATATATATATATATATATATATAGTTATATATTTTATTTATATGTACTATATCATACGCATGTATATTATTATAATATATATATATATTATATATATATATATATATACTATATATGTGTGTGTATATATACACATATATGTAATATACATATATATATATATATATATATATATATATATATATATATATATATATAATATAAGTTAATGTATATGTGTATATAGTAAGTATATGTGTGAGTGTGTGCGTGTGCATATGTATGTATATATATATATACATATATATATATATATTATTATATATATATATATATAAAATATATATATATATATATATATATATAATATATTTATACATATTTGTTTGTATGTATACATGTTTGTGTGTATATATTATATATATGTATATATATAAATATATATATATATATATATATATATATATATATATATATATATATATATATATATATATATATATATTAGGTGTATGATTTATATGTATGTGTGTATATATATATATCTATATACTGTACTGTACTAGCCTCCGGACTAGTACAGTGGTAACGTGTCGGGCTCTCATCCGAGGGGTCGGCGGTTCGCGCCCCGCCCAGGCGCGAGGAGTTGCAACTGTCGCCTGGAGGTTACTGTGGTGGCTGGGCACCACGGCGGGCAAGGACTCGGTTCAGCCGAGTCAGCAGCAGCTGACACACGTGAGGAAAATCAAGCAGATAGTATGTTACACCAAGAATAACCATTGTAACAAAATCAAAACCAAACTAAAAACACACACACACACATATATATATATATATATATATATATATATATATATATATATATATATATATATATATATATATATATATAATACGAAGAGGTAGATTAATATGGCCGTGAATAATTTCATGTTTATTCGCAAACGTTTCAGAGACCAGTCTCATCTCTATCATCAGTGCTGCAATGGTGAACCAAATAATATGCATTAGACAACAGAACTATACTAATTAAAGAGGTTCGCTAAATTTAAATAAAGATATCAAATAGTAACAAAAGTGAGCAAAACAAAACAAAAAGGTATAGGTATATAGGGCAAACAGGTATATACAGTGGAGAAAAACACGACAAAAAACGAAAAAAAACGAAAAACATTGGAGAAAAGATATGTAAAACTAACCAAACATGGGTGATAGTCAGGGGGATGGACAATGTTAACTAGTGAACAAGGTGGTTGCAGTAAAGTTGTTGTTAAGCTCCGGTTTCATCTTTCGGATCAACAAAGATTCCGAGATCATGACGTCTAGACGGGAGGAATGAGAGGATAGAATTTTAAAGTCTGTGTTGGAGAAAGGATGTGAGTGTTGGTGAGAATGCTCTCTTATGGCCGAGAAAGATGGTCTGCTCAGCGGTAGTCCCGTACGAAAAGACTTGCCTTTGTGTTCATATGCGGTGACATAACATCGTGAGGTGGACCCCACGTACCGACTTGGCAGTCAGGAGAGGTAAATAGATATACTAC
>NC_051398.1:23178629-23188168 GCF_015228065.2 Penaeus monodon | reverse complement strand
CACCATTCATCGACGTTTTGAAAATCACTGGTAATCCACACGAGATAATCACCAATCATTCGGGCCACAGGATACTATAGGTTGTTAGGAGACTGCCATTGTTTCCTTGCGAGTTTAATTCTGACATCCCCATTTTGCAATGCAACATATAACCAGCTTGAGCAACCTTATGCTTACTATGTGTTTGCACTTATTGGGTGTCCAATGAAGTAGACTGTGCCATTGCTTACCGCCTTTGTTTTCATTTTGTTCATTTATTTATTTTTTAGCAATGCATATACTTACTTTACAGGTCTTCATAGTTCAAGTATGACTCAGCATTATTGTTTTATGGCATCAGTACAGAGTACTGATGCCATAAAATACATTGCCGGACTATTTCCGGACAATAATTACCTACTTTCGCTGTAAGTAATATTACAAATTCTCGCATTATAGTTGTAGAAACCTACTTGTGATTGTAATATTCGACTTTCTTTCAAGTTAACGAAACGTATTTTTGCTAGGAATACTTTTAATCAGATTTAGTGACAAGGAGTTGATAAAAGCTCAGAAACGTTAATTAAATATGCAAAATAGGACGTTTACCATTTATGGGCCCCGCCATGCTCTCCTTGGATGACGATTTCAAGTTGTGTCTGAAAATTTGATAATAATTGCTGCTTTGAACGGATTACATTTCACATTAGAAATTTAGAAGTCACAACAACTAAAAGGCTTTTGAGGCTATTAGGCATGGATGCTCAGTACTTACCGGAACTGATCATGTTTAGTCTAAAGAAATAATGTAAATATTGAATAGCAAAACACTCTTCCGTGCTGATACAATGGAAGAAAAACCCACAATCAAAAACTAGATTTATTGAAATGAGACCTTTTCAATAAATCTAGTTTTTTGTATTGTGGGTTTTCTTCCAATGTAAACATTACTTCTTAAGACACAGGATAGATTACCGGATGTTCGTGGTATAATTCAACAATTTCGCTTTAAACATGAGTTTACTTATACATGCCTCAATGTAGTCACGGTGCGGGCACAAGTCTGAGCAAAAGCGCCACGCCTACAACAGGCTCGGGGCCCGCACATTTCCACAGACTACCCGCATTCACGTACAAACTGCAATGCACAAGCTTTTCTCCATTTTTTTTTTTTTACGAGTTCATTAAGCACTGTCACGACGGAATCATGAACACAACTTACATAAAGATGTTAAAAATATCAGGTATGTATGGTAAACGTATAAAGGCAGAAAGAGAAACAAACACACACAACCATGGACACACACACATAGGAGGGAGTGGGAGGATAGGGATTGTGAATGAATGAAGGAAAGGGATATATATATATATAATAATATATATATATATATATATATATATATATATATATTGATTAACACACACACACACACACACACACACGCACACACACACACACCACGCACGCACGCACGCACGCACGCACCACACACACACACGAACACAGACATACCCTATACGCTACACGCACACGCACACGCACACACACACACACACACACATACACACACACACACAATAACACACACACACACATATACAAAAAAACACACACACACACACACACACCACCCACGCACACACGCACGCACGCACCCGCACGCACGCACAACACACACACACACCACAAACACAACATACCCTATACCAAAAAAGCACACGTACACCGCGCGCCGCGCCACCACCACACAACAATAACACACACACACACACACACCACATCCAACCACCCACACCCCAAACCATACAAAATAACCATCTTTAAATCGTAAATAATATATTTACAAAACCACACATCATATTATTTGTGGGGGTTGTGTGTGTATAATTTATATATTACATTTTTAATATATGAAAGTGCCCTGTCCTACAAGGACTTTTGGCGATCATGGATTTCCCTGATTTTTTTTGGCAGTTTAGAGCGGTATTTTTGCCTTTGCCTTCCGCCCGGTTTTTTTTATCGAGTCCTTCCTATTTACCCAGTTCTGGGACCGTAGGACTTGGGTTACCACCTAGGGGGTAGACGGGAAAATTGAGGAATTTTCTTCCCCAAAGGGGAACAAGCCCCGGCCGGTGACTCAACCCTCGAACCAGATTCCCGTCGGGGACATCTTGAGTCCGATGCTCTAACCACTCGGCCCCCGCGGCCTATATATAAAATTAATATATAATATATATTAAATATATATAGACATTTGATATAATATATGTAATATTTTAATATATTTTTTAAATATGTGAATATAATATATTATATATATATATATTTTAATATATTAAAATATATATATATATTAAAGTGTGTTATTATGTACATATATGTGACATTATTTAATATATATAATATATATATATATTATATGTAAACAAAAACGCCCCCGGGTTTTCCCTTGAACAGGATAGCACCCTTTAGCCCCCTATCCAGGGTTCCCGTGAAACTTGGGCAGCAGGGCAGGGTATCTGGTGAAAACACTAGATTCCAATATCCACCACAACATGAAAACTAAAATTTAAAGTACGCTGTGCCCCGGCGGCCAGACATAAACCTACCTTTAAAAGAAAAAATTATGGAGACCGGTTGAAAAGGAGCCTGGGGGATTCCACTCAATTTTTCTTTCTCCTGAAAAACCTCTACACCAAATGTTAAATCAGAAATGATATTCATACCACATTGCCCGTCCCCGGGTTATAAAGGGGGCGGTTAGTCAGTGGGAAACCCCAGGCTGACAATGTTAAACATGCATCGGGAGACAAAGAAGATAAAAAAAACTGTCCAATTACGAAAAAAATTAAAAAATGGGGAACGGGGGAACGAAAGGAAAAATGAAAGAGAGGGGTAATTACATACGTCTGAAACAAAATGGATAGATACAACATTAAAATCTAGGAATAAGTAGACCTTGGAAAAGAAGGGGAAGTTTAAAAACTAAAAAAAACAAGACAGTTCTTTTTTTCTGGAAAAGAAAAGGGAAAATTATAGAGTTGCTATGTTTCTCCAAAAAAAAACTGAAAATGCATAATTGGGTCAGCCCAAAAAATGATCGCACTTTAAAAGTCGAATACAAGCAAAACCTCTAACATTTTTTTTATACAATCTACGCAAACCCAAATTTTGAAATTAGAAAAATGGAAAATTTTTTATAATTCCCCAAAGATACTTTAGACACAATCCCTACAGAGATGAAAAAGTGATATGGGAGCCCTCAACGCAAAGTAAAAAAAATGATCAAAAAAAGACACTGGGGAAAAAATTCGGCCTTGGAGATATAAATGAAAGGAAAAGGGGTTTTTTTGAATTCTGTAGTAAAAAAAAAATCGTTTAGCCAATAATTGTTCCAACACCCCCCAAAGACACTTGTCACGTGGTTTCACCAGACAAAAAAACAGCAACCAAAATTGATACATTGTGTGCCAAAAAAGGGAAAAAAAGTTGCTAAAAAATCCCCAAGACAAGACCGGGTGCCGACTGAAAAGTGACCACCAAACTACTATCGACTTTTAAATAAAACTCAAAAAATGGGGCGTCCAACCCCACCCTTTAAAAACTCGCTACAAAACTCTTGATAACAATTACAAATTACAGTGTCAAAAATTTGAATACTATCAATGTGAAGATGATAAAACACCAATGAGTTGTGGGAAGAAGGAAAAAATGCTGAGCACTGCTTAAGAAAATATCGCCCCAAAAAAAAAAACAAATTCCACCCGGGTTTAAAAAACACTAAGTGAAATTGAAAAAAGAAAATGCCCAAAAACAAAAGGGGATCAATATCCCTTGAAAAAGTAATTTTCAAAAAAAAAAAATACAAAAAAATTTAAAGATTATTTTCGCAAGATAAGGGAAAAAAATTTAAAAGAACTTTCCCGAGAATTGAAAAATGTTCTATCAAAAACAAATAAAGAAATCTACCAAAAGTAAAAAAATTCACACGAAATTTAAACCACAATGAAATATCAAAAATGAAGATGGACTTGTTTTGTGATGGAAAAGAAAAAATCAAAGATAATGGAAACAATACTGTTTTTAACCTATCAAAAAAAATAAAGATTAAAAACAAATTTAAAGTCAAAGACAGCGAAAATGAAAACCACCGCCCCTGCTAAAAAGTTTATAACCATAAAGAAGTAAAAAATAAAAAGACCCGGAAAAAGATGTAAAAACAGCAGAACTACAAGAATGCTGGGGAAAGTTGAAAACTTTTACAAACTTTTTACGAAAATATGGAATGAAAGAAAATGGGCCCAAAAACGGGTAAAATCAGTCTTACTCCCCTACCTAAAAAGGTGATGCACTCCAATGCAACAATAACGGCAAAGCATAATAATCCTACAGCAAAATTTTTTTCAAAAATTATTGTGAAAAAAGAAATTTTAAGTTTAAGAGAAGAAATTGCGACGAAAAAAGCAGGTTTTTGCCCCGGAAAAAGGTACCCGAAAACCCGATTTAAAACTAAAATTGATCATAGAGAAAAAAAGAGAACACCAAAAGCCCATACCTGTGTTTTTTCGATTACTCGAGGCTTTTTTATACTGTTATCAAATATCCCTGGAATAAATGAACGTATGATTTTCCAAACACATCATCCAAATAAAGCCATGTTGACCAAAAAAGCAACGGAAGAACCACTTATGGTTAACAGAAAGGTTTAAAGTAACCAAAGGAGTGCGGCAGGTTGCATTCTTCTCCGCCCTTTTTTAAAATATATTCTGAAGCAATTATGAGAGATCTTTAAAATTTTTAGAAGTAGTGTTGGAGGGTACAAAATATCAAATCTAAGTAAGCCGATGACATAGTTTTAATTTCCGCGTTCTTGAACTAGAACAACTGTTAATAAATTAGGAAAAAGTGAAGGTGGTTTGTTTCTTAATGCCCAAAAAACTAAGATCATGAAAATTGAAGATAACCCACAATAAAAGATATGAGCATGTTACAATCAAAGGTGGTAGAAAATTTTAAAAGTTCCTTTTTCTTGGGGCTGTTTTAACAATACACATGATGATTACCGGAGATAAAAAGAATTTCCATTGCCAAAAATGCCCCCAGTTTCTCTCAATAAAATCTGGAAAAACTGACGCTTCCTTTGACAAAACGAGGTTTTTGAACTCATTAGTTTTCCCAATTTCATCATATGGGTTTTGGATGTTGGGGCTGTAGAAGAAGACAAAAAAAGGTCAATAGTTTTGAAATGTGTGTTAAGCCCCAATACTACGTATTTAAAAGGCGGAGAAGAAAACAAATGATGAATGCTGAAAAAGTAAAATTTTAAAGACCAGCGTTGGACTCTTGAACAAAAGGAAAATAAAGTTTTTTTTGCATGTGATGAGAAGTAAAAATATTGAGAAAACTTGCTGACAGGGGTGGGGATAGGAAACGGAGGAAAGGCAAAACCCAAGACAAGATGAGCGCAACATCAAAGGTTTGCGGGGTGTCGATGGGGCAAATTGAAGAAAAAACGCAAAATCGGGAGTGGCGAAGGATGGTGGAAAGGTCCACCTGTCAAACATGAGCATCCGTTTTTGATTGATAATGTACATTTATATAAAAATTTATTTTATAATAGACATATTTTTTAAAATTGTATATAATATACATATTTTTACTCTTTTACACACACACAACCACACACACACCACACACACAACACAACATATATATAATTTATATTTATAAAATAATTATATAATATATATATGCAGCATATACACATATGTTATATATGTAATAATGTAATATTGTTATATAATTTTATAAATTTATACATACTTTATACACACACACAACACACAACACACACACACACACACCACCACACATATTATATATATATAATATATATATATATATATTAAATTTTATATATATATATATATTTTTTGTGTGTGTGTGTGTGTTGTGTGTGTGTGTTTGTTTTGAATCACCGGGCCCCCGTTGTTCCCTTGGTCGGAAATTCACCCCGATTGCCTACCTACCACTGAGGGACAAGCCAGCCCAATCAGTCTGGTCCCCAACCCAAATAAATGAGAGAATGATTACCTAAAAAAGGTAACACCCGGGACCCCCGTGGAAAGGAATGGGACCCTACCACGTACTCACCCCAAAAGCACACAAGAAAACTACAAATTTAAAAATAATGCTGTGCCCCGGCGACTCAAACAGGAAACCTACCGTAAACAAAAAAAAAAAAAAAAAAAAAAAAAAAAAACAAATTACAATTCAATATATAATCTAATATAGATATATATATTCATCTTAGATATATGGTACATATATATAATATATATATGTAAATCTATATAATATATATAGATACTTATCATATGTATATATCTAACTTGGTATATATATATATAATTACAAGTAATATATATATGAAAATACAATATATGATGGGACATATATAGAGATATACTAGATGATAAGTTATATAGACGTATTATATTTATATATCTATATCTATATTATATAATATATATATCTGCTCTAAATGTAAGCGTCTACACACACACAAACAAACACCAAACACACAAACAACACACACACACACACACACACATATCACATCAAACACACACACCACAAAAACCACACACATACACACATATATACACACACACACTATACTATATCACAGATATAACTACCTACTATATATATACACCCACACTATACTAATAAATTTTATATATGAAAATTAGTAATATCATCGTCATCGTGTCTCGAGATCAAACTCGGTCTCGAAGGGGATCGGTCGTAAAATGTGTGCTCGACCTGTTGGTTTAGAGTCCGATTACGGCGAGAGAAAAGACACTATCGCCTTGCGAATAACTTATGGTATATTGTTATAAAAAACATGGTGCGTATGGGGAATCGCCGCAGTGGTCACAAGGTTACGCCGCACTGACCGCGGTTGATGGAAGTGTACTCCAATCTTGTTAGCACGTGGTGGATACTGCTCTAAACGTAATCATATCAATAGACTATACCCTGCAGTGGTACCACCTGACAAATGGTTTAACATGAAATTAGAAAACATAACCAATAAATTAGAACAAAGAAAAAGAAAATATATATATAACCATAGCATGAAACATTGTATCAGTCTATATTTGGATAATATAGAACATTTATATATATATATAATGATATATATAGATATATATATATATTGTTTATAATATATATATTGGGGTGTGGTGTGTGTGAGACTTGTGTGGGTGATGTGTGTGTTGTGTGTGTGCTCGTGTGGGTGTGTAGGTAATGTGTGTTGTTTCGTCGTATGTTCTGTGTCTTGTGCTCCCGTCTTGCTGCTTGTGTGTTTTGATGTCTGGCTGTCTTCTGTGTGTGTCCGTCGTCTCGTCTCTGTGGTGCTCGTGTGTGGGTGTGTGCGGGTGGTGGGGGTGTTGTGGGTGATTTATAAATAGGCGTAGAGAGAGAGAGAAGAGAGATGGATCGATAGAGATACGAGAAGGATCTTATATACACAGAAATCATGTGTATATAGAGGTAGAGAGCGTACAATCATATTATCAGGTGTATATAGGCTACACACACACACAATAACAATGACGACCAGCACACACACCCACATCTCACACACTCACAACGCACACACTACACACACCATCACTACACGACTTATATCTACTTGTTAGTTGATAACAGAGTAGAGAGAGAGTTATATAGGTCTTTATTAATGTAGATGATATGATATGGTATATGTTGATATGTTATCTACATGAGATTATGAGAGATATTATATAGGAGAGATGAGTAGTCTAAGATGTAAAGGTAGTACTATATATATATACCATAGGAATATTTAATATATAATATAGATATATATATATAATATAGAATACAATCTATAGTACAAATGTATATGTATTATGTATATATCTACAGATATATAAATATACACATGTTCATATATACATACACTACATAAGTATATATATATATAATATATAGTATATATCTATGCTATATATATAAAGAAAATGAACTCTACCCCGAATTCCCTGCTTGCCTACCCTGGTGTCTTACCTCTCCAATTTACCTGCCTAGCCATGTACTATCATTAAATATTTTCTTGATCCTCCGCCCTAGAAACTCCTTCCTATCCGTTCACATGATTCCTACAACGTACCACTATATGAAACGGCTGCTCCTCAAGTAAATGCTAGTAAGTTGAGATTCACGATCTCATAGCACCTTATCATCATATGTCGCAAGGTCATCAACGTGGGGCGGCCGTCGACTGCTCTATATTGGAAATTTTAGCACCCTCTGCATCCGAGAAGAAAGACAATGACGAACCTAACGCCGCCGGGACAAGGGCTCCTCGCCCTTCCGGCCGAATGAGGGCCGTTGCGCTGTTTGTGTAGCATGTTTTTTTAAATTAAAGAGGTTAGACAGCGAGTTCCCCCCACCTGTCTAGCTTAGTGGTATCGTAGTGAGTATAGGTGCAACGCAAGTGCATTGCTTACTACACCAGGCGCCCTATACTTACGTGGTAGCCGGGTACTAGCAGTTTCGCTCTCATCAGCACAGGCAATGGCATTGTCCAGGCCTTGAAGGACGTAGCTGGGGGGGTCCCTTCATTCATCGTGACCCATAGGTACTCGACCACTCTCTAATGTCCTGTTATCTCACATTGCACAACATGGCTCCAGCTGCATAACTACCAATCTGTCTTACTGCACTTCGAGATGACAGCTCAGAGAACAGACTATGATACATCAATATAAAAAGCTTCTGTTGACTTCAAACGCCCCCCTATAGTCCCGAAAATGTATCGACTGGAACGGGTTCCCCTAACAGGCTCCCAAAGTCCTGAAACTTGGTTTTAGTCCAGGAGCCCTCTGGGCCTAAGGGCTCCACCTCATTGCTAAATTCATCAAGAGACTCAGATAGGATAGCAACTTAAATCGGCAAAGTCAAGGTCTGTGACCTTAATATTGCCTAGTGTTGCTCCACACTGACTTTAGATAATAGCTCTGTCCATTATCCAGTCCATGAAGGTGCTGAAAAGTATTGGAGCAAGGACACAGTCTTTCCTCACCCCCGAGTTAACAGGGAAGAGGTTCGACAGGTCCCATCACACTTTACAGTACTTTCAGTACCAGTATACAGGTTTGCTATTAGGCCAATAATCCGTGTCAAAATTCCCCCAAGTGTCAGGATCTCTCATAGCGGCTGGGAGCAACCCACAACCAAACTCACGACGGCATTCTACAATGACTCAAAGCACTAGAATACGGTCTGTTGTGGATTTGCCAGGGGTGAATCCAGACTATTCTGGTCTCTGGTGCCTTAGTAGGTGGTTGCGGATCCATTTCAGAAAAATGTGGGCGAAAGCCTGGTATAATGAGCACTGATGCCACGGTAGTTGCTATAGTCCCAACAATCTCTTTCTCCTTCCAGAGAGGAATGACCACGCCTCTCAACAGGTCAGGGGGAATGGAACCAGACTGCCAGATGGCAGTCAAGATTATATGCA
>NC_051398.1:23165518-23173529 GCF_015228065.2 Penaeus monodon | reverse complement strand
AAAACCCCCAAAAAAAGCAATTTGGGAAATGTCGCGGTTTACCCTGCAAAAGGGGACCAAGTTACGGTTCAAGGCCTGATGCGCAGTTTTGCTTGGGAAGGAAACCTGGATGCATCCAGCAAATTGGATTTCCATCTTGATGCCTTTGTAACAAGCCCCTTCGCCAGATCATGGGGTACAGTTGGCAGGACCACGTGTCCCAACCGACAGTTACACCATGAGGCTGGCATGGGACCTGTTACTTGCATAATCCGGGATCGCCAACTCAGGCTATATGGACACCTAGCTCATTTTCCTGTGGATAAACCCTGCCCATCAGGTTGTCTCTTTGCGAGACAACCCTGGGTGGCGGAGACCTGTGTGACTTGGGCAGCTCAACGAGACCTGTCGCGAGGAATTAGAGATGGGCCAAGGGCCTGCCTGGAGACTCGCCACAAGGGACCCTCGTGGTTGGAAGCGAAGGGTGGATGCAGCCATGCGCCCCCATCGGCGTTATCCCCTTGATGATGATGATGATATATATATATGCATATATACATACATATACATTTCATATAAATTATATATATATTATGTATATATATGTATATCACATATATATACATATATACACACAAATATATAAAACGGTACACCTAATATATATATATATATATATATATACATATATATATAATATAATATATATTATATATATATGCATTATATATATATATTATATATATATATATATAATATATATATATATATTAGGTTATATATATATTTATATATAGATTTATATATATATAATATATTAAAATAAGTATTTAAAATACGTATATATATATTATGTTATATTTATGTGTGTGTTATATACATACACACACACACACCACACACACACACACACATAATATATATATAAAATATATATTATATATATATATTTTATATATAATTTTATATATATAATATTATGTATATGATTTATATATATATATATATAAAATATATATATATATATATATATATAATATATGTATTTAAGTACATATAATTATTATATATTATATATATATATATATATATATATAATATATATATATATACATGTATGTATATATATAAATATATGTATGATATTATATATGAAAGGGTAAGGAGTGAAAGAAGTGACAATGTCGGAAATAAGGTCAAACGACAGTTGGAACCATTAGTCTACTGGGAAACGTAGCGACTACTAGGAGTGAATGAGAATGCGAGTCGAAGGAATGAATGAAGCTCCATGAACAGTGGGCGTATGAAAGGAAGTGTGCATTCGTATGAAATAAAATGTTGATTGGGGGGAATGAATAGAGAATGCCTGGTGCAAAATTTTTTTTTAATAGTTTTTTCCCCGAAAATGTTGTAATGATTTAAATAGTAAACCCAAAATACCTTCTGGGCCTTATCGAAGAAGTTAGCTACCAAACACTGTAACTAACCCCCCCCCTGGTCCAAAAGGCTCCCCCCAAACCCGCTATGCCATCAGCCGTGCAGTTTGAAGGGCCCACGGCCCTTACCCACACACCCCTCTTGCGTCGAACCGGATTCTAGACTCTGTCCTGGGGAAGGTGCAGTCCCCAGCCGTAACTACCTCTGCCACCCCAAACCCTTTGGAAGAAAAGGGGCACATCTTCCCCGGCCCCCCTCCCCCTTCCGTCCAGGTACACATGCCTTTACTCTGGGTCAGGTAGTCAAGGCCAAAAGCAGTGTGTCCAGATCACCAATCCCACCGGGGCGGCTGCCCGTGCGCCCACCCAAAAAGAGCCTCCACTGGCCCTTGAGCTGCAACAACCCCCGTGACACCACAGTTCTGTGGGGGCGTCTGGAAGTCGCTGGGGCCCAAAACATATCAGGCCCCCTAGGGTTTTCCACCCCCGGGGGTCCAGGGCAGGGGGCATGGCTTCCCATCTATTGAGCCCTCCCCTGCTGCTGGTTCACGGCAGCTTCCCCAAGTGGGGGCCCGGGAAACCCAAAGGGGACGGTGGGTTTTCCCCCCTTCTCCAGCCGGTCCGAGTTTTCCCCCTGTCCCTTCCAACCCTTAGGACATCACTCGGAGGGTCCCAACCTCCACAGTCCTTGCAGCACTCGGGAAAGGGCATCAGAATCCTCCAGTTGAGAGGGGGGGTTTTCCGTCCTCCGACACCGACTATGCTGTGCCCTTCCCACCGCACCCCCCAACCCAGCCTTGGAAAGTGCTAGGTCTCACCTTCCCAATGTACCTTCCCATTTTAGCCTTCCGGCCCCAGAGGTTTTGGCGGGGGGCAGCGGGCCCTAGGCCCTGGTTGCTCTTGGGAAAGGGCCCTCGAACCCAGGCCCTCCCCAAACCCCGCCACCTGCAGGCCCCTCGGGGTGTGGCCTACTGACGAGATTTGCAGCGCTGGTCCTGTAAAGCGTCAACAAAGAAATCGCGGGCAGGCCCACGATCATTCTTCCGCAAAGCCGGGGGGACGACCCTTTCCCAGCCCCCCTTCCACATCCTGCGCCAGCGGGACAGTTCTGCCACGCTCACGATCCGCTTCAATGGGCCTGATATACCTAGCCGGTGGTGGTGCCCGAAACGGGTTTAAAGCCCCGCCCGCTGGTGTAAAAAAGGGATGTGGGGATGGCACAGATGCCCCAAACTTCCACCGCGGGGCCCCTTAGCGCTGTTACCAGGGCAGGGCCTTCTCTTTCCGGGCCCGCCTGGGCAGATGCCAGCATTTTAAAATTGGGTGAATAGCCCCCCAGGCCACCTTTTCCCCCGTCTAGTGGGGGAGCCCCACAGAAAGTTGGAGGCAGGGGCGCAGGGTGGAGAAAAGCGTGCCCGTGAAATTACACGGGGGGGGGGAGGAAAAGGGGGGGGGGGGGAGGAACGAGGCGGGTTTTGACCGGGTCCGGTTTGCCCCCACCCATATCCAAGGAGCGGTTCCCATGGTCCCCAGCCTTCTGCAGCGACACTGGCTCCGACACGACCCTGCGGGCCCGGGGGTTTCCTGCCACGGACCCCAGGGAACCCCAGTAAATCGCAAATCTGCATCTTTGCCAGAACCTCTCTCCTTCTCTCTTGCAACGTTTTCTACCCGTGAGCCGCCTTTCCCCTTCAAACTCCCCCAGGCCCCAACCTCGCCCTTCAGAGTCTGCACCTCCCCATCAGTTCACTCTTCACGCTGTTGCAGGCCTTGGGGTTTACTGCTGATTTCCCTCTTCACAGTGCAAGGTTGCTCTGTACCCCAAAAAGTTTTTTTCAGAACGTTCCTCTGCCTTCCTTGCCTGCATTCGAGAGATGGTGCGCCCGCTCGTGTGCCCCCCGTGCCGTCTTCGCCTTTTGCCATTTCCTCCCCATAACGGCCACATGGCAGGGGTAGGTCCATTGGTCGGCTTCACCTAATCGTGCCCTGCCCGTATGCTCCCCTCCCCATGGCGCCGTAAATTTTTGGAGAAAAGATAAATCGGGCGGCCCCACTAAAATATCCAAAAACCCCCTCCGCACCAATTTTTAGCGGCCGCCCGTTCCCCTCCCTACCAACACAAGGAGGCTAGGCAGACGGGTGTTATCCCCAGGGTCGTGAACACTGAATAGCTCCCAAAAGGGCCCCCGAGCACCCCAGCGTCCCCCAAAACCCCCCAAAAGGGGAAACCCACCCGGAGAGGAAGGGACGAAATAAAAAAAAATGACAGTCTTTCCTTTATTTACCAAGTTATTACCCATACATTTTCTATAGGCACAATACAGGGGGAAACCCGCATGTCAACTGACGATGCACTTATAACAGGGCAAAACAAAGTTTTTTCAGGTCAAAAGGGGACCCAAAAGAGGTCTTCACAGGAGCAGCCCCAATGCGTCTCCCTCTTTCTTGTTCCCCCCCTCCTCGTACAGCCCGGTGCGATGTTTGTCCAGGTCCCTTATGTTAACACATGCCCAGGTCATCCTTTCATGTTAACAATGTTTCGCACAGAGACAAAAACCCACTGAGTACCCAAAAAAAAAAAAAAAAAAAAAAAAAAAAAAAAAAATATATATATATATATATATATATATATATATATGTGTGTGGGGGTTGTGGTGTTGTGTGTGTGTGTGTGTGTGTGTGTGTGTGTGTGTTTTGTGTGAACATGCACACACACACACACACACACACACACACACACACACACACACATCACACACACACACACACACACACACACACACACACACACACACACACACACACACACATATATATATATATAAGTCGTTATGGTTTTTCCACATAGGCGTCGAATAGTCAATACGAAGAGGTAGACTAATACGGCCGTGAATAATTTCATGTTTATTCGCAAACGTTTCAGAGACCAGTTTCATCTCTATCATCAGTGCTGCAATGGTGAACCAAATAATATGCATTAGACAACAGAACTATGTAATTAAAGAGGTTCGCAAAATTTAAAAATAAAGATATCAAACAGTAACAAAAGTGAGCAAAACAAAACAAAAAGGTATAGGTATATAGGACAAACAAGTATAAACAGTGGAGAAAAAAACGAAAAAAAAACGAAAAACATTGGAGAAAAGATATATAAAACAAACCAAACATGGGTGATAGTCAGGGGGATGGACAATATTAACTAGTGAACAAGGTGGTTGCGGTAGAGTTGTTGTTAACCCCGGCTTCATTTTTTCGGATCAACAAAGATTCCGAGATCATGACGTCTAGACGGGAGGAATTTGAGAGGATAAAATTTTAAAGTCTGTGTTGGAGAAAGGATGTGAGTGTTGGTTAGAGTGCTCTCTTATGGCTGAGAAAGATGGTCTGCTCAGCGGTAGTTTTACATATCTATGATCCCTTTTTACAGATTATACAACAGGTTGATCTGAGAATTTTTTTCAGTAATTCCAACTCTATTGCAAATTTCTTAAAACAGCCTCGGAATCTTTGTTGATCCGAAAGATGAAACCGGAGCTTAACAACAACTTTACCACAGCCACCTTGTTCACTAGTTAACGTTGTCCATCCCCCTGACTATCACCCATGTTTGGTTAGTTTTACATATCTTTTCTCCAATGTTTTTTTGTTTTGCTTTTTGTCGTTTTTTTTCTCCATTTATATACCTGTTTGTCCTATATACCTATACCTTTTTGTTTTGTTTTGCTCATCTTTTGCTCACTTTTGTTACTATTTGATATCTTTATTTAAATTTAGCGAACCTCTTTAATTAGTATAGTTCTGTTGTCTAATGCATATTATTTGGTTCACCATTGCAGCACTGATGATAGAGATAAGACTGGTCTCTGAAACGTTTGCGAATAAACATAAAATTATTCACGGCCGTATTAGTCTACCTCTTCGTATTGACTATTTGACGCCTATGTGGAAAACCCATAACGACTTATATCAAAAGCAAATATGGCAAGACGGCATTGGATATCTTTAGGAGGACCGAGAAGCTCTCCTACCGCTCCAAAAAAAACTGCAGAAAGACATCAAATTCCTGAACTATTGCCGAAATTATAATGTAATCCCTAAATTTCTCAACTTCTGTGTACACAACCCTGTTTTTGAGAGAACTATAACATATCGCTCCTGGTGGTTTGTCCTGCTAGACAAAGAAATCACCAGTCAAAAGAAAAAAGATATTGTCATCACCAAAAAAATTCAAAAGGATTTAACCCTATTGAAATCTGTATTATCCCCACTAGACGATATATGCATCTCTAGACTGATCAACAACAATGTCCATAACAAACTTCTCAGAGTGGATAATATTCATAGTAAAAAACTTTTAAAACTAGGTATTGATGTGAAGAGAAAAGTAGATAAAGACAAGGTTATTTTCAATTTTTCGGATAGAATCCTTAGCGAACAAAAAGATATTCTTTCTCATGGACTGGATTATTGTATGCCTCCCAATATGATTTCCTTTCATAAATTTTATCTGTACTTTTAAAAGTTATGCATTGTTCTAAAAAGTTCTGAGATTTACAATAACACTTTCAGCAATGTCACCAACAATATA
Organism: Penaeus monodon; assembly: GCF_015228065.2. Taxonomy (NCBI): domain Eukaryota; kingdom Metazoa; phylum Arthropoda; class Malacostraca; order Decapoda; family Penaeidae; genus Penaeus; species Penaeus monodon. The sequence continues at coordinate 23,167,526 of NC_051398.1, read as the reverse complement.
ACAACTATAGCTAATAACACTTTCCGGAAATTCTCCCGTCAAATTAAAACTAATGATGCAGAAGTTTTCACGTTACCCCTACAGCCGCTTAAGAATGATGAGACTATATTAATCACCAGACCAGACAAGGGTCGTGGAGTTGTCATCTTAAGCAAACATGAATATCACCAAAAAATGATTAACATCCTAAATGACCATGCCAAATTCAAAAAGATCACTACTGATATATCTACCCACTTATTGTATCTCGAAGACAAACTAAAAAGACTTCTCCGGGTGATTAAATCGTCCATTTGGTGAAAACACCTATATTTTTTTTATTTACATCTGGTTCCCCAAACCTGGACTACTGTATGGTCTCCCAAAAGTACACAAACCTAATATTCCATTAGACCATTATTTCATCTATTGGCACCCTTTTAAATTTTAATACTGCTAAATTTCTGGTTCCCATATTGTCTCCTTTAACTTCCAATAAGTATACCATTGATAATTCCACATCCTTTGCTAATGAAATCACATCCCTAGACCCCAAACAACCCGTCACTATGGCAAGTTTTGACGTGGAATCGTTGTTCACTAATGTCCCCCTTCTAGAAACCATTGATATTATAACTAACATCATAAAAAAAAACACCCACCTTGACAATTTTGGTTTAACAAAAAAGAGTTTCAAAAAATTACTCATTATTGCAGCCCACCACTCTGTATTTTCATATGATAATGATCCATACACCCAAACAGACGGGGTAGCTATGGGCTCCCCACTTGACCCTTCATATGCCAATTCTTTTCTCTGTCACCACGAACTAAACTGGCTCAACAATGCCCACTTTAATTTAGACCCCTTTACTACCGTCGGTATATTGATGCCAATTTGTATTGTTTTAAAGACCCCTTACATGTAAATTTATCCTTACATTATCTTAACTCTAAACACCCAAGTATTAAATTTACCTGTGAAATGCAACAGAATAACCAACTACCCTTTTTAGACACCTGTGTTACCAATTTTAATGGCCGCTTCCATACCAGTATTTACCGTAAACCAACCATTTTCTCAGCAATATCCCATATGTTTATAAAATCAACCGCATAAAAACACTCATCACTAGAGCCTATAACCTATGTAGCAATTGGTCCACCTTTCATGATGAAATTAAATTTCTAAAAAAAACTTCTTTGCAAATAATGGGGACCCATTGTATCTATTGATAAAATAACAAAGGTTTTTCTTTGTAAAAAATCTCGATCACCTGTTGTATCATCCGTAAATGGGATCATAGATATGTAAAACTACCATTTATGGGGGAATTGAGCTTTGAAGTCAGAAAACAATTAAAAAGGCTCCTACAAAACAATTACCCGCAAATAAAATTCACTTTTGTTTTTAGTAATTCCAACTCTATTGCAAATTTCTTAAAACACCTACGAGATGCCACTTAATTTGTTTTAATGTATTTTAAACTATTTACCTCTCCTGACTGCCAAGTCAGGGACGTGGGGGCCACCTCACGATGGTTATTCACCGCATAATGGAACACAAAGGCAAGTCTTTTCGTAAAGGGAACTACCGCCCGAGCAGACCATCTTTCTCGGGCCCTAAGAGAGCATTCTCACCCAAAACTCACATCCTTCTCCAACACAGACTTTAAAATTCTTCCTCTCATTCCTCCCGTCTAGACGTCATGATCTCGGAATCTTTGTTGATCAAAGATGAAACCGGAGCTTAACAACAACTTTACTGCAACCACCTGTTCACTAGTTAACATTGTCCATCCCCCTGACTATCACCCATGTTTGGTTAGTTTTACATATCTTTTCTCCCAAAGTTTTTCGTTTTTTTCGTTTTTTGTCGTGTTTTTTTCCACTGTATATACCTGTTTGCCCATATACCTATACCTTTTTTTTTTTTTTGCTCACTTTTGTTACTATTGATATCTTTATTTAAATTTAGGGAACCTCTTTAATTTGTATAGTTCTGTTGTCTAAGCATATTATTTGGTTC
>NC_051398.1:23140518-23143018 GCF_015228065.2 Penaeus monodon | reverse complement strand
TATATATATACATATATTTATAAATATGTGCATATATATATATAAAGTTTATATATATATGTACATATATCAAATCAATAACGGTATGCTCATGTTTGAGCAGCCGTGGACCTTTCCACCATCCTTCGCCACTCAACTCGATCTTGCGCTTTTCTTTCAACTTGCACCATCGACAGCCCGCAAACATCTTTGATGTTGTCGCTCAGTCTTGTCTTCGGTTTGCCTCTTCCTCCGTTTCCTATCACCATCCCTGTCAGCAAGTCTTTCTCAATACTTTTACTTCTCATCACATGACAAATAAACTTTAGTTTCCTTTTGTTCAAGATGTCCAACAGCTGGTCTTTACAATTTACTTTTTTCAGCACTTCATCATTTGTTTTCTTCTCCGTCCATTTAATACGTAGTATTCGTCTGTAACACCACATTTCAAAACTATTGACCTTTTTCTTGTCTATCTTCTACAGCACCCAACACTCAGAACCATATGATGCAATTGGGAAAACTAATGAGTTCAATAACCTCAGTTTTGTCCATAAGGTAATGCGTCAGTCTTTCCAGATGTTATTGAGAGCAACTGTGGCATTTTTGGCAATGGCAATTCTTTTTATCTCCGGTGAATCATCATGTGTATTAGTTAAAACAGCTCCAAGATAAGTGAACTCTTTCACATTTTCTACCACTCCATTGATTGTAACATGCTCATCATCATTTATTGTCGGTTATCTTCGAATCTTCATGATCTTAGTTTTCTTGGCATTAAGAAACAAACCAGCCTTTTCACTTGCTTCTCTAACTTTATCTAACAGTTGTTCTAGTTCAATGATACTGCTGGCAATTAAAACTATGTCATCGGCTTATCTTAGATTTGATATTTTGTATCCTCCAACATCTACAGTTCCTTCAAAATTCTCTAAAGCATCTCTCATAATTGCTTCAGAATATATATTAAAAAGGTGCGGAGACAGAATGCAACCTTGCCGCACTCCTTGGTTGACTTTGAACCATTCTGTTAACCCATAAGTGGTTCTTACAGTTGCTTGTTGTTGGTCACACATGGCTTTAGTTGGATGATGTGTTTTGGAAACCTCATATCGTTCATGTTATTCCAGAGGATATTGTGATCAACAGTATCAAAAGCCTTCGAGTAATCGATGAAACACAGGTATAGGTCTTTCTGGTGTTCTCTGTTTTTCTCTATGATCAATTTTAGATTTAGAATCTGGTTTCTGGTACCTTTTCCAGGGCGAAAACCTGCTTGTTCGTCTGCAATTTCTTCTCTTAACTTCAATTTCATTCTTTCAGCAATAATTTTGAATAAAATTTTGCTGCTATGACTTATTATTGCAATTGTCCTGTTATTGTTGCATTGGAGTGCATCACCTTTTTTAGGTATGGGAGTAAAGACTGATTTTACCCAGTCTTCTGGCCATTTTCTTTCATTCCATATTTTCGTACAAAGTTTGTAGAAGTATTCAACTTTTTCGCCAGCATTCTTGATTAGTTCTGCTGTTATTACATCTATTCCCGGGCTCTTGTTATTCTTTACTTCTTTTATGGCTTATATAACTTAGTCTAGCAGTGGCGGTGGTTCATCTTCGCTGTCATTGAGTCCAGTTAATGTTGTTGTTAGATCTTTATTCTTTTTGTATAGGTTGGAACAGTATTGATTCCATCTATCTTTGACTTCTTTTCCATCACATAAAACAAGTCCATCTTCAGTTTTGATAGTGTCCATTGTAGGTTTAAATTTTCGTGTGATATTTTGTACTCCTTGGTAGAGTTCTTTAGTTGTCTTATTGATAGAACAGTTTTCAATTCTCTGGCAATGTTCATTTAAATATTTTTCCTTATCTTGTCGCAATAATCTTTGAATTTTTGTATTTTGTTTTTTGTAAATTACTTTTTCAACTGGATTATTGATACCCTTTGATTTTAGGCATCTTCTTGTTTCAATTTCACTTAGTGTTTTTTTAAATATCCAGGTGGAATTTGTCTTTTTCTTTTTGGCGATAGTTTCTTAAGCAGTGCTCAGCAGTTCTTTTCCTTCTTCCCACAACTCATTTGGTGTTTTATCATCTTCACATTGATTGAGTATTTCAAATTTGTTTGACACTGTAATTCTGTAATTGTTATCAAGAGTTTTGTAGTCGAGCTTTAAAGGTGGTGTTGGACGCTCCATCTTTTTGAGTCTTATTTCAAAGTCGATAGTAGTTGGTGGTCACTGTTGCAGTCGGCACCAGGTCTTGTCTTGGCATTTTTTATGCAACTTTTCCATTTTTGGTTCAGCACAATGTAGTCAATTTGGTTGCGTGTTCTTTTGTCTGGTGAAAACCACGTGTACAAGTGTCTTGGGTGGTGTTGGAACAATGTATTGGCTATAACTAGATTATTTGTACTACAGAATTCAATAAAATCTTACCTCTTTCATTTATATCTCCAAGGCCGAATTTTCCACAGGTGTCATTTTTTAGATCATTTTTTCCTACTTTGGCGTTGAGGT
>NC_051398.1:23125518-23133018 GCF_015228065.2 Penaeus monodon | reverse complement strand
TATGTTGCCAACATTGGCTGCTAAACATAAAAAACAAAAAGCAAAGAAAGTTGGACAAGAAAAACTTGAATCTAGGTGGCATAAAAAGCCTCTCCACGGACAGTTTGCAGCTCAAAGCAAACACACTGATGTAGATGAAACTGCGACCCGTCAGTGGCTTAGAAGCTCTGGACTTAAAGGGGAAACAGAGGGTTTTATTCTTGCAGCCCAAGATCAAAGTTTGTTTACCAGAAACTATCAAGCTAACATCTTGCACAATGGCACTGACCCAAAATGTAGGTTTTGTGAAGACAAGGTTGAGACAATTGATCACCTTGTATCTGGTTGCTCAATATTAACACCGAATGAGTACAAAAATAGACACGACAGAGTGGGCAAGTACCTGCATTGGAAGATCTGCAAACACTTTTCTATCGGAACACAGGATAAAAGGTACAAACACCATCCAGAGCCAGTTACTGAAGGCAAAGATGCTACAATCTTCTGGAACTTTCCAATTCACACAGATCGTACTATACAGGCAAATCATCCAGATATCGTCATCAAGGAGAAAATAAACAACACTTGCCTGTTTATAGATATGAGCATCCCTTCAGACAGAAACATCCTAACAAAAGTGTTCGAGAAGATATCAAAGTATAAAGACCTGGAAATAGAGGTGGAAAAGATGTGGCATTTAAAAAACAAAACTTTGTCTATTGTTATTGGAGCTCTTGGCCTTATAAAGAAAGGTACGGATAAGTTTCTTGAACAAATACCAGGAAATCCAAAATTAGAAGAAGTCCAAAAAATAGTCTTAAACAGCACAGCACATGTTCTCAGAAGAGCATTATCAATCTGAAGTGTTCTTTGTGTGCATGAATTGATTTGACTGGATGTTTTGATTTGTGATTGTACTGCATATTTTGCATGTTTTTGTTGATGTTTCATTGCCTCAAACTTAAATCACCCTAGGTTGCTGGTAGTGACTCGGTGTTTGATTTTAATTAGCAGATCTAAGGAAACTTTTGTATAAAGTAATAATAATAATAATAATATTGGTACCAATAATAATGATGATGATAATGGTAATAGTTATAATGATGATATAATAATTTATTATGCTCAGAGAGTGACAGATATAGGACAAAACGCAACTAGTTATAGAGAACTTGTTACACACAGGTCACACTATGAATCAAAAGAAAAAAAAAAATACACAGAGAATCTTAAATAACAGAACCCTCCAAAGTGTGGGTGTCACATCAGAATTCTATTAATTGGTATGAGGTATTGTACAACCGTGGGACACTCAAGGCAGTAATGCTGTAGAGTGTTGGCATTTGGGGTGTGACACAACTTACACAAGGAGTTGTGTGACACACTCGTCAGTAGCCAATCCTGAGGCGCGTCCTCACTAAAGGCGAACCATAAGCCATTCCGTCGGTACTTGTGTCGAAGATGAAGAAAATATCCATAATGTTGAATGGTGACACTAGTTCCCTTCTCAGCATTGCTACGGTGGGGAGGAGAGGAGAATGTAGCTTGGCATACCATTTTCTTGTAGCAGTAGGCGCATCCAAATTGCAGGAATTCCTTGCGAGACAATCAGCTGTGTCGTTGGCGAGAAGTCCTCTGTGAGAAGGGATCCATAGAAAGTGCGCCCCTATGAATTCACGAGGGCTGTTGACAGTTGACAGAGGATTTGTCTGACAGCTTTTTGGTGTGTAGGACTGGCAGATGGAAGTACACGGAGTGTAAACTGTTAGTCACATACTATTAACCCATTCGTGCCAGTAAAATTACATTTAGCTCACAATACTTTGAAGTTTTGTTGAGGAGTCGACAGCCTGTCCAGATCTTTTGTGGTGGTTCCATGCTAGGGGAAACACAGCAGATCCAGCACCATCATTTCCCTGCAAGGATCTGTCAGTGTCGAGGCAGTAGGCTACACTGAGAGAAGACAACAGTTCTGCCTTGTTTTCCAATGTTTTTGGAGCTGAGATTTAGGAGACTGCTGGTATGGGCACCTTCCAGGTGGATCAGGGTCCACGTTCTCCACGATAATGTTATGTTAATAGCCTGAATGCTTGAGCAGATATTCCTGACAGAATTATAGCCACCAGGGCAATGGTGAGGGCGAGGTGCACCTACATTTAGTGAGGTCCTACCGATGTGTGTATAGTATGGAGACAGGTGTAAGTTTGGAATATATTTTCTCAGCAAGTGACATAAGATGGAGTTCTTGCTGCATGTTGACAATCCTGGTGGAGATAGGACAGCCTAAGAGAAGTCTCATTGCCTGGTTTTGAATTTCTTTCAATTGGCTGTAAAACCGTTTTGGAGAGTTGACATAGTGAAGGAGACAGATTATCAACAACTTATCGAATGAATGGTTCTGTTGATAGGAATTGACACTTGCAACATAGTTGAGTAGCCACTTAAGGGAAGTCATGTGTTGCTACAGTCTGGCTAGCAGCTTTTGGACGATAGGATGCTCACGTTGTCTTGCTGGAATTGAAGGTGTAATCCATACAGGTGCCCCAAGGTAAAGGTACTTTGTGCATTATGGTATGATTTCCCCGGTTATGAATTCAGGCAGTGTTCTTGCAGGGTGAAAAAAGAGGACTCTGCTCTTATCTGGACTCCACACAAGGCAGATACCACATGGAAAGAGCACAAGAAGCGTTGGATATCTTCTAGGCAACTTGAATGAATACACATATTTGCATAGCAAGTAATTGTTGTTCTACTGATGTTAAGGAGTATGGAAAGAAGGTGATGTATGAGGATATTGAATAAAAAGGGATTGATTAATCCTCCTTGTGAATACCTAGTTCAAAATTTGATGTACACCTCTCAAACAGAACATGTTAAGATGTCAGGTATCCTCTTATCCACTGCAAATTTCCTTTGATGGCAAATTCAATGAGGTGATCCAAGATACTGTGTTGGCAATGTCAAATGAACTTTTCAAATCAATAAATGCCACAATAGTGGTGGGGGTGAGGCGAATGCTAGAGTTCCATGAGACGTGGAGTGTTCTCCGCGGGGGCAGGAAGCCAAATAGTTTGGGTGAAAGGCTTGTCTTTAACTGGAACATAAGACATGACTGGAGAATGCATTTAAATACCTTATAAAAACAGGTGAAGGAAACAGGTCGGAATTTGTCACTGCCAGGTTTAGGAATTGGTATTATTGTGCTACAGGTCCAGGCCTGTGGTGCGTATCCCAGGCAGAAGCATAGATTATATAGCTGGAGAAGGGGGATTGTCAGGTATACCTAGGAGTGCACAGAGGACTGCTTTAGTAATACCATCATCACCAGGAGCTGTTGCCTGGCTCCTGGCAAGGGCACATTGCAGTTCATTATCAGTTATGACCACATCACGTTCATCAGTCTCCAGCATTGCAGAGTGTCAAATAAGTTTTTCGATTGGAGAGAGCATTTTATATGTTTTGGAATGTTACAGGCTTGTGACTGTGCTGACCATTCATTGATGAGATCTTCCACATTCAGAGCAAGGCTATGGTGGAGCAATGCCAACTGCATTACCTTTTTTCTGCCTGAATGACACGGTTTATTCAGTGTACAGGTGTGGATTTCAGGATGGTGATGGATAAGCGGTTTGCTGGTGCATTTGGTGTAGAGGGCATGATTAGCAAGAAAGGAATACAGAACGCTGGAAGTAAAGTGCAGGAAGGTTAGTTATATATGATTTAGATGTAGGATGGTATTTGGGTGGTATTGCAATATGGGTGCGGGTATGCATGCACTAGAGGTGTAGTAGGAAGGGTGTAGTGGTTGGAGAAAAGTGCAAGAACCGTTGAACACCTGACCTGAGATGCCACAAGTCCTGATGTAAGAATGTGGTCCAACGTACTGCTTCATGCGCATGTGGCGCCAGCAGTTTCCCAGCAAGTCAGTTGATTTAGCTGAAAGTATTTTTGGAATTGTGTCTGTTGCAATTAATAGTGCCAGCAAGGTCTGGCAGAGTAGGGTGCCTGGCACTGAAATCCCCCAGTAAATCATGCCACAGATAGTAGGTGTCAGAAAGTGGCTGGATTCATCCTACCAGGTGCAGTGTACATGTTTCAGAACTGTATGGTGTCACTGTCTACAGTTATTTCAAGCTGGAAGGCTGTGTTTTTGTCTATGGAGTTTCAGAGAAAACGGTATTGGATAGTAGTGTGAACATATGCGATGAGTCCATTCCAAATATGATGCACGTAGGACACATAGCCACTTAGTGAGGGCTTAGTCCAATGAATGCTTCATGGATGAAGACTACTTCTGGGTGGTGGCAGTGTACACTTGCTAAAAAAAATACCCCTCAAGGTCTGTCTTCCCCCCACCCCCCAAGGCACATATTTTTATTTTTTTTTTATTATTATTTTTTTTATAGACTCGGCTATAGCTTGAAAATACCCTTGTAATATCTCATTCTTCTAATTTTTTGTTCACTTCACTTGGTTTTGAAATGTATTTACTTTTAATATTTCGTGTTACCATCATTAGCTTGGCGAACACTGGCAAGTCTACCTAGTCTGGATGCCACTGACACCATGGCCCTCATCGATGGTAGAAACATGTCCAGGATTTCAGCCGGGCCCAACACCCATCAAATCTCCAACCCTGATACTGTGCATTTACTCAGAGAGCCGAGTGGTCTCTGACAGTCTGTGTGCTGCAGCAGAATGCGAAGTCCTGCCAGTTGTTGCTGGCAGAACGAAAGGAGTTCGCATCCCTTGCAGTAGTTATGGAGTATTTTTTAAAAATAATAAAGAAATAAAAAGAAAATAAATAACTAATAAAAAAAATACTCACAGTAAGGGAACATGGCAACTAAATACAGGCCACGTCCCCTTCTCAATTACAGTCAGTTGTGAGGTGTTTTGCAACTGAGTATCAAATGTTTTCATTACCTCATGATATTCCTGCAGTTCAGTGCAAGCTTCCTATTTGTCTTTCTTATAGTACATTGATTTCTAGAACTGAATGACATTTATTTTATCTTTCCCTCCATCGTACACCTAGCGCACCCACTTCTTGGTGTTGCCAGACCCACAGAGACATGGTTGGCTTTGAAATACTTAATCTTGATATTTCAGCTTTTGACAGTCCCTTAGAGTATAGTGTAATTATGATACTACAAATGGTGTATGAGGTCTCCATTGTTAATATTGCCAAGAGACAAGGCCTTAGCCATGTCTCCGAAGCACTATTCATTATGAGGCTTTTTTTTTTTTTTTTTAGCAAGTGTACATATCCCAGCTTGTAATTCCGCAGGCATTCCATGAGATGACATGTGGCTTCATTGGTTACTAAACTTTTCCCTTGCGGCGACGCAAGTATTAGTGGCAGGGGTGTTGACATGGGCTCTGTGGTGGAGATACAAGCAGTTATAGAAGCATGAGCAGCATAGGTGCTGCAGGCATCATTAGTCAACACATCCTGGGGGAGGGGGGCGGTTATGCCCTTGAAACGTGTAACAATGAAATCCAGGTACGAACAACAACCTGTTGTGGATCAACAGCTGAGTTCAGTGTTGTCTAGTGTAGTGTCCTAACCATACTATTGAGGCAAGCTCTGACTATATCAAAACGCTCTGCAAGTGATGCAATGCGAGTTTTGAGTACAGAAACGGTAGTACAGTCACTCGCACAGATTCCGAGAAAAAGTGGAGGAGACCATAGGGTGGCGGTGATTACTTACAGGTGTGTTGGGAGCTTGCTGACATCTCACACATCCATGCCAGATGTTAATTCCTACCTAATGGCATTAGGAAGCAGGAGATGAGGGCTTGCTATTACTATCTGAGGTTTGGGTAATTGGGGGCTTGGCGGTGTGGCGTGATAGCTTTCAACGTCAGTGCGCCGCGGTGTTCCTTATAACTCTCATCTTCGTCACTCAAAGCGAGGTCTGCTTCAGCTGACTGATTGAACTATATATTTTTTTTCAGACTACAAGGTAAGTCCAATTCCAACAAAATTTCAAATAATTCGGGTTCGACCACTGGGTTTTTATGTTGCTCCCTGAAACAGCTGGTTATGTTTACATTCGAACAGGGTAATACTATTAATGGTGATGATAATAATGTTAGGAATGATAATAATAATGATTATAATGATAATAATATTAACTATAATGATAATGATAACAGTAATAATAACAGTAACAATAATGATAATGATAGTAATGTTAATAGTAATAATTATGATAAAAAATAATAATAACAATATTTATTATAAAAATAATCGTGATGATAATAATGATAATAATTATAGTAAAAATAATAATCATAATTATGATTATAATAATGGTAGTGGTAATTACAGTTATAGTAATAATAATTTTGGTAATAACAGTAATGATGATTATAACGATAACAATGATATTGAAAAATACAATAACAATAATAATAACAACAACGACAATGATGAGTATGATATGGTGATAATGATTAAAGTAATGGTAATAGTCATCATAATCATAATGATGATAAAACTAATAGAACAGAAACGACAATGCCATAGTAATGCACAAAATAAAATGATAATGATATTACACTTGAAAATAAATTACTGATAAAATTCACTGTTTAATAAATACAATGATATGATAATAGATTAATAAATGAATACCAAGTTACTTTATGACAACAATTATCAAAATTTAGAATGATAATGATAAGTGCCTATAGAAGAGAATAATAATTTAGATGACGAAATACGAAATATCCGCGAACTACAAATGGTGACCGTTACTGTAATAAATACTAGAGAACCATTTCAACATAAGATAACTGCCAAAAAGTTCATATATCTTATAAGAAAGGTTGATACGCCTATTTTCAAGTAACTACCAGTTGGTCGACATTTTTTGACTGTGGTAAATATTTATTGTAGTGCCAACTCGAAAATATAAAGAGCAAATTATATTTCAAGTAGATGTTTTCTAAAAGAATGCGCCCTTTTTCGCTGTCGGAATTTAAGTTCTAATGAAAATGTAGTTCACATTCTGATTTAATCAAAGTGACTTAATTTCCAGTTGCCCCCCACCCCCTCCCAAGACAATTTTCCCTCACAAGATCTATGTTATTAGTCTCTTAATTTTAACTCCTTAATTGCGCCTATATAACTCTGGTTGTAGCATAAAAATACCCCTAGAATAGGTAATTTTCAAAAAGTTCTCAAGGGGGCTCACAATGCCAAACCCCTCAGCTGATTGTGCCCATTTCACTTGCAATCCCCGTTTAGAAAAAGTTGAAATGACGCCCTTGCTAGTATCTTTCCCAAACCCAACCCAGCTCAACCTATCATGAATTAACCAAGATTAACCTAATCTACCCCAACCTAACCTAGTGGCGTAGGTAAACCTCCTATCAAGATCCCTTAATATGTAAATGAATCTTCTTGGCACCATTCAAGTTACTTTTCATAAACAGCTCACTACGATGCATTTGCTGTTGCAGACCTTACAGCTGACATTCACGTGGTTATATGTTTTTACCTAAATTT
>NC_051398.1:23103018-23108018 GCF_015228065.2 Penaeus monodon | reverse complement strand
CTCATTAGTTTTCCCAATTGCATCATATGCTTCTGAGTGTTGGGTGCTGAAGTAGATAGACAAGAAAAAGATCAATAGTTTTGAAATGTGGTATTACAGACGAGTACTGCATATTAGCTGGACAGAGAAGAAGATGAATGATGAAATGCTGAGAAAAATAAATTGTAAAGACCGGCTGTTGGACATCTTGAACAGGAGGAAATTAAAGTTTATTGGTCATGTGATCAGAAGTAAAAGTATTGAGAAAGACTTGCTGACAGAGATGGTGATAGGAAACAGAGGAAGAGGCAAACCGAAGACAAGACTGAGCGACAACATCAAAGATATTTGCGGGCTGTCGATGGTACAAGTGGAAAGAAAAGCGTAAGATCGAGTTGAGTGGCGAAGGATGGTGGAGAGGTCCACGGCTGCTCAAACATGAGCATACCGCTATTGATGATGATACATACATATGCATACATACATACATATGCATCCTTAAATACATATATATATATATATATATATATATATATATATATATATATATATATATATATATATGTATGTATGTGTGTGTGTGCGTGTACATCTCTCTCTCTCTCTTGTTCTCGCTCTCACTCTCAACTCTCACTCTCACTCTAATTCTTGCTCTCGCTCTCGCTCTCTATCTCTATCTATCTATCTATCTATCTATCTATCTATGTGTATGTATATATATATATATATTTATATTATATACATATTCTAAATTCATATATTATATATTCTCCTTTCAAGTGCCCTGTCCTGCAAGGATGTTGGCGATCATGGATTTCTATGATTTTCTTGGCAATTTAGAGCGGTGGTTTGCCGTTGCCTTCCGCCCGGTGTTTTTATCGAGTCACCATCTCTATTTACCCGGGTCTGGGACCGGCACTGACTTGGGCTGGCTCGCCCACCCAGTGGCTAGGTAGGCAATCGAGGTGAAGTTCCTTGCCCAAGGGAACAACGCGCCGGCCGGTGACTCGAACCCTCGAACTCAGATTGCCGTCGTGACAGTCTTGAGTCCGATGCTCTAACCGCTCGGCCACCGCGGCCTCGATATTATGTATATTATATATATATTATATATATATATATATTTTTTTACATGTGTATATTTACATACACACACACACATACACACACACATACACACACACACATACACACACACATACACACACACACACACACACACACACACACACACACACACACACACACACACACACATATATATATATATATATATATATATATATATATATATATATATATATGTATTCATTTATAATATATATATATATGTCAACAATACGTAGCAAGACCGGATGTACACTTCACACCTCCATCCAAGCATGCAGCCCTTCTCTTTGGGTAGGACGCAGATATCGCCGGCTTTCTCTTTTCGCACAGGAACAAACATCCGTCCTCGAAGGGAACCGCTGCATAAAAGGACACGTCCGTAAGGTAGAAGGGAGAGACACAGCAGACAGCCCAAGCCACACAGGGTCCAGCTCCACCACCTCGTCCTCCACCCGGGGACACGGGGGTCTCTTGGGGGGTCTTATATCTGTCTTCAAGAATAAACGAGCAAGCTAAGCCCCTTTTCACTGACCCACCCAAGTCCATCTCTCGTCTCGCTCACATCTGGTGACGCGGTGCTCCTAATCTCTCGTGTCACTCATATTCCGGTGGCTTGCGGTGGCCACTTGCTTACATCTGGCGAAGTGGTGCTCCCAACTCACGTGTCGCTTACAATATATATATATATATATATATATATATATATATATATATATATACATATATATATATATATATATATATATATATATATATGTGTGTGTGTGTGTGTGTGTGTGTGTGTGTGTGTGTGTGTGTGTGTGTGTGTGTGTGTGTGTGTGTGTATGTGTGTGTGTGTGTGTGTATGTGTGTGTGTATGTATATGTATATGTATATGTATATGTATATATATATACATATGTATATGATATGTATACGTATATGTATATGTATATGTACAGAGAGTGAGCAGAGAGACACGCATGTGTGTGTGTATATATATGTATATATAAATATATATATATATATATATATATATATATATATGTATATATATATATTTATATGTATATATATATATATATATATATATATATATATATATATATATATATATGTGTGTGTGTGTGTGTGTGTGTGTGTGTGTGTGTGTGTGTGTGTATGCATGTGAAAGATTGAATAATGTAATGCCGCATTTACATCGATAAATAACAACCCTCCCTGACCAGGACTCGAACCTAGGGCACTCCGCGTATGAAACCGGATGCCAGTGTTAAACCAACTATGCCACACGACCCACTAAAAGGAGTATGCAGCTATATATATATACATATATATATATATATATATATATATATATATATATATATATATTGCATATCATCATCAATAACGGTATGCTCATGTTTGAGCAGCCGTGGACCTCTCCACCATCCTTCGCCACTCAACTCGATCTTGTGCTTTTCTTTCCACTTGTAACATTGACAGCCCGCAAATATCTTTGATGTTGTCGCTCAGTCTTGTCTTCGGTTTGCCTCTTCCTCTATTTCCCATCACCATCCCTGTCAGCAATTCTTTCTCAATACTTTTACTTCTCTTCACATGACCAATAAACTTTAGTTTCCTTTTGTTCAAGATGTCCAACAGCCGGTCTTTACAATTTATTTTTCTCAGCACTTCATTTGTTTTCTTTTCTGTCCTGTTAATACGTAGTACTCGTCTGTAACACCACATTTCAAAACTATTAATCTTTTTCTTGTCTTTAATCATTGGTGTAGAGGTTTGTCAGGAGAAAAGAAAAGTTGATTGGAATCCCCCAGGCTCCTTCTCAACTCGCAGTATTCAACTAACTAGGAGGAACTATCTCTGCCGCTTTAAAACAGTTACACTGTAATATGCCAGACATATTGTTTGGTAAAACCATTAATCAGTAGATACATATATATGTATATATATATATATATATATATATATATATATATATATATATATATATATATATATATATATATATATAAACACACACTGATATATATATATATATATATATATATATATATATATATATATGTATATATATACTATTGTGTGTGTGTGTGTGTGTGCTTATATATATATATATATATATATATATATATTTATATATATATATATATATATATATATATATATATATATATGTGTATATATTCTGTGTCTTCACCGATGAGGTGTTTAACGAACAACTTGGTGCCATTTGGTGTTGTCGTACTTTTTTCCAGAGACGTCAAAGTGTTAGTACACTGAAATTGTCAAGGAATATTATTCTACCTTGAGCTTGCTTCTTTTCCATTTTTCCATTTAGCCTAAGGTTTTCTAATGTGCCTTTACAGACTGCATGTCTGAGGAATTTGAGTTATCGTACTCTGATCAATTCTAGAAGCTCGCGTCCCTGTCCAACACTTATAAGGATCTCTCGGTTCTATCCTGCGATAGAACCACATATCTGTGGCCTTGATATTTCGCCGAGTTTCAGTCGTCATTGTCCAGGACTCGCAACCATATACGAGAATCGGCCAGACAAAAGTTTTAACAAGTCTGATTTTTATTTGCATTGAGAGTTTGGAGAATGCATCTCTTGCTAGACCAATTCTAGTCTGATTTCCCTCTTGCAACGAGCATCTGAGGTGCCAAGAGCTCCTAAATAACTGAAGGAGGAGACCTTTTGGATTACTATTTTTCCTTGTTCCAATGGACAAATTGGTGGGACCTCGGCTTCTGAAACTACTGTGTATTTTGTTTTCTTGTTGTTGACATATAGGACTATGTATGCTGGTTTCCACAAGAGCATCAAAAGGTTTTTGGAGGTCATTTATAGATGTGGTCCATGAGAGCTGCATCATCTGTATGACGAAGGTTGTTGATCTTGCACCTATTAATAACAATTCCCTCTTGGCGATCTTCAATCTTCTGCAGGATAACTTAAGAGTATAAATTGAAGCAGTCAGGTGACAATCACACAACCTTGTCGGACACCTCGCTTCATAGTGAACGAGTTGTTCCAACGGATAAGCGGATTGCTGCAAGTTGATCTTAGTAGGCTGGTTGAATCTGTATCTTTGTCATCTAGGATATTTGCGAGGATTTTGAGCAATATTAAGTGCCGGATTTTATCAAAAGTTCTTTGCTGGTAAATGAAAACCAGGCAGAAGTTTGTTGGTGCTGGATGGCTCTTTTGGCAAGTATTCTTAAGACGAAGACAGCATTCCTCGTACCTTTATCTTTCATAAACCCAAACTAGGTCTCTGGTATTTCGAGTAGGTGTTGTCTTCTGATCCTCTATAGGATGATTTTCAGTAGAGTTTTATGAATATGCGACATCAGACTGATTATGCGATCTTGTGAGCACTTAAGTGCTCCTGGGATCTTCAGTAGGGCAATGAATACTGATTTCATCATTTCTTTAGGTAACTTGCCTGTTTCATAGATATAATTTAGGAAGTTCCAGATGAGATCAATACCATTTTCTCCTAACGTCCTGAGCATTTCGATGTATACACGGTTAAAACCTGCAGTTTTGCAAGATTTCATTTGCTATAGGGGCCAGAGCACTTCTGACTTCAGAATTGGTCGACCAGATGTGATAGCTTCTAGGACTAGATCTTCTTGGTCTTGCTCATCGTCAGAAAGTTCTTGAACATATTCTTCCCAACGAGCACTGACATCTTTGGTCTCATGAAGAATGTGGCTGTCTGCTGCTTTAATGCAATTTGAGGAGGAAAAAGATTGCTGACCAGTGATTTCTCTTATACTTTAGAAAATCTCTTTGGGACTACAAATGAGATTTTTTGCTTCATCATATTTCTCCTACATACACTTTTCCTTGGCTTTCTTACATTCTTTTTGTAAAGATTGTTTACTAGTTCATCTTGCACGAGGTTCTGTTTTGAGAC
>NC_051398.1:23088018-23095518 GCF_015228065.2 Penaeus monodon | reverse complement strand
TGTGAGTGACAGCTAGCGTTAATGAGAAGGAAGGCGAGAGTGACCTCACACAGAGAATGAATCACAAACACGAATATTAACGTTCACTTAACAAAACTGAAGTAAATTAGCAATGCTAGCTATTTAAGATTATTTCAACTACCACATTGAATTCAACATATAATGATATGCGACAGAATGTATGCATGAATGAATGGTGACGAAAAAATATTCGCCAACTTTTCAAGCAAATCTTTTCGGGGTCAGAAATATGAACTGCCGAGGTACATGTCTAGCTTTGCACGTCAGACTTCAATAAAACTCAACAACGGGGGGGATCCTATACCCAAATGCCGTATATGACTGAAGCCGACTCGAGCCAGGAATATAATAACCCTGCTCTCTTCTGCGTATCTGTAATGGGAGCTCGCAAAATTCCCGAAGGATATATAAATTTTCACAAGTCACACAAACGCTTGGGGTGTATCCAAAACATGCATAACGGTAGGTTCATGTCTGAGCCGCCGTGGTCACAGTACGATACTTAATTGTAGTTTTCATGTTGTGATGCTCTTGGAGTGAGTACGTGGTAGGGTCCCCAGTTCCTTTCCCCGGAGAGTGCCGGTGGTACCTTTTTAGGTAATCATTCTCTCTATTTATCCGGGCTTGGGACCAGCACTTGACTTGGGCTGGCTTTTTTTTGGGCCCCCCAGTGGCTAGGTAGCAATCAAGGTGAAGTTCTTTGCCCAGGGAACAACGTGGCGGTTGGTGACTCGGGAACCCTCGAATTCAGATTGCCGTCGTGACAGTCTTGAGTCCGACGCTCTAACCCTTCGGCCACCGCGGCCTTGACGATCGGCTTCATGATTTTTTTTTAGCAATTTAGAGCGGTGGTTTGCCATTGCCTTCCGCCCGGTGTTTTTATCGAGTAACCATCTCTATTTACCCGGCACTGACTTGAGCTGGCTTGGCCACCCAGTGGCTAGGTAGGCAATCGAAGTGAAGTTCCTTGCCCAAGGGAAACAACGCGCCGGTCGGTGACTCGAACCCTCGAACTCAGATTGCCGTCGTGACAGTCTTGATTGAGTCCGACGCTCTAACCATTCGGCCACCGCGGCCCCAGCTTAAACCCTAGTCCTACATTAATTAATGGACATAACCGCAGGTCACACCGACTCAAAAGGTGCCGAACAAATAACTTCAGTTTATTGTACCTACTTTCGAACGACAGAGCGCAGATCTATTAGGCGTTTACGCAACCCCGGGGCAATATTGGGCAATTCTGTGCACTTTGATATGGGGGAAGATCCTTCGCTAATTCAAATAATACAATTAATGAAATTTTGTTACATGCTTCGCTCTAGCGCCGATAGAACGTGTCACCAAAAGCAATGTAACAAATGCTATGGTTAATTCCCAAGGTCAACAAAAATAACAACCAAATACAGGGAACCACGCATTCATCAGACCCATCCCACGTCGCCACCGACCGGGAAAAGAGAAAGTGAGGTCAGGTCAAGACAGGAAAATAACCTTTTTCTAATCCAAAGTGACCGCATGCGAAAAAGAAAAGGTACGGTCAGGTCGGGGCGTGGGGAGGAAAAATGAAATGATATTCGTGATAAAATAAAATCACGAACGCGTTAATTCGTTTCAGATGAAACAATATAAAACTCTAAAAAAGAGAGAAATTATTTAAATTTCTTAAGTAACGAACGATATTTTATGTTATTGATTGCATACTCGATCATGCGGAAATGCGATTTGAGGTGGAAGAATAGTGGAGAACGTGCCATTTGCTGTCATTAGCACCTTTTAACCCAACTAAAAACAACGGCTTAACACATGTATGGGAGAAGGAAGGGAAAAGAAATAAGAAAAGGGGGCCCAAACGTGTACTTACGTGGGGGTTTTTTTCGACATGTCTTCTGGCGGTCGAGCGGATTTTTCTTCGAAGGTTTGCGTTCATGCTGCGAGCCATAAGGACGCAGCACCACCCTGCCACCAGATTGTAAAAGGCTCTCATCTTTAGTACAATGGCGAACAGAGGGTAGTTATACTTGTTAACGGCTTGACTCTTTATTTCTGAGAGTTGATACCACGCAGTATAAAACACACGAGACATGTCTAGTTATAATCGGGCCGCGCGGAGGTCACGGTCAAACCCCCCGGAGGGAGGCGAAAGGGGACTTTAGCGCGGTGGTAGCTTAGCACGAACTCTCCGAGGCCCAGGTCATTCTCGGTATAAGTAGTGGGCCGTTCCAGCTGGAGGAGCGGTAGCAGCAGCTGCAGGAAGCATGGGGGGGGAGCGAGGTGAGGTCACTGGCTCTGTCTGCTACACTGATTGCTCCACGTGGAAAACAGCCACGTGGTCCACTGGTACCCGAAATAGAATTATCCACATCCTGTAGAATTATCCACATCCTATATCCACATCCTATAGAGAGAGAGAGAGAGAGAGAGAGAGAGAGAGAGAGAGAGAGAGAGAGAGAGAGAGAGAGAGTCAGTCAAGGAGAGAGAGAAAGATGAAAAGAGAGAGAGAGAGAGAGAGAGAGAGAGAGAGAGAGAGAGAAAGAAAGTCAAGGAGAGAGGGAAAGAAGGAGAGATAAATAAAAATAAATGATCCACTACAGTAAGTGTTGATTTCCTTAAGCTTTAGGAGCTTAAGATTTACGAAGCCGTCATGTGTGTGGTTGTACCTCTCTAGTCTATGTATACTACGTGCGATAGGCTTTTCGGTTGTATGTAATGGCTTTAATGAGTTAAAACTAATAGCTCCCACAACTATTTGGCCATAAATGAGATGCGGGTATACCGAGGGATTATAAACTTGTCTAAGGCCACAATGTTTATTTAGTTTTTTCTTATGTGCGATTTCAAATTCAACTGAAAATCCATGTGAACTTCGTACTTGTAACTCTTACGAGGAACACCTGCACATAAAACATCTGGCAGAGCAAGTGGCATGTCTTTGTTCCTGTGAAAGATTACATAATGTGTTTTTGCAACATTTAATGTTTAGTACGACCCATGATATTCATTAGTTTATTGTTTGTCATATTTATTAAATTCAAAATCGAATTTCCTGGAGTAACAGAGAGCATCATCAGCATAGATTACAGATTTTAGTTTATTGGCATTTAGCCTTTTATCTATATACAGAAGATGCAGCAGAGCCTCTATTACCGGTGTGTTATAATTTTGACAACAAAATTTGACAGTGTCAAATGCTTTAGATAGGTCAATGCAGATTCCTATTTCAACCTTCCCAGCATCAAATGATTTCAAGATTTCTTTGGTAAAATCAGTGACAGCCTTTTCAGTGGATTTATTTTTCAAGAAACCGTATTGAGATGTGTTAAGGGGAGGCTTTCCCTAACGAAAAAAAATATTAATGACATCATGACGTCAAACCGTTTTCATGTTTTCATGAGGTGATTCGAGCACGCTTTTTTTTTGAGAGAGAGACAGCGAGAGAGAGAGAGAGAGAGAGATACAGAGAGACTATCTCTCTCTAGAGAGAGAGAGAGAGAGAGAGAGAGAGAGAGAGAGAGAGAGAGAGAGAGAGAGAGAGAGAGAGAGAGAGAGATACATGGCTTGTCTTGCTAGAATCTATAATAAAATGTTAACAAAACTGCTAGTTTACTTTGTTATATCTATTAATATGCCATGATATGTCGCTATCATAATATGCGCCCCCGTGCAATCAAATTAGCCATTTTGTAGATCTCGCTGATATATATAAGCATGAGGATATGCAAAAGATTCACATCGATTTTCGCTCAGGTGCTCCTATTCATATGTAAGAAAATATAGTTTTGAGCTATGGTCCTTTAAAGTTTTCAGATTCCTGTTTTGTGACCATTTCTTTTTAGATCTACACCATTTTCTCGCATAATACTCGGCGACCTATTGGGAAAATATAGTGATCTCTGCTTTACAAAACAAAACAAATACCTAATACTTATTTTTGTCACTTATTCCCGTAGAGTAGGGTCGAAAGGCCCCGTTGTTTTCTAAATATTCCTTGTTTCTTGCACTTTTACCGGCAATTTGCCTCACTGCTGCGGTGACATCACAGTGCTATATCCCCTTTTTTCTTCTTGTTTCACTTCTCTGAGGATCAATACTTGCATTTTTTCTAATGACAAGAGTCATGTATGATAACTATTAATATTATTATTATCATTATTATTGTTATTATTCCAGTTATAATACATTTTTATGTAATAACACTAATAATAAAAGTAATAATTATAATAATGATAATGATCTGCTGCCTCAGGAACTATAATGAAACAACATATAAAAAGGAGTAATGAGGTTTTACCCACAGGCAAATTAGTATTACTGTAAGTCAGAAGAAGCAAATTTATGATTCCTTTGTTTCACTGTAAACTGCACTAGTTGTCTGTACTGTGGAATATGAATATTCAAAACTTGAGATACAAGAATAACCATGAATCATTATCTAATCTGATTTACAAATGATCTGATATTATAGAAACTAAAAGAGGGCAACATCAACATTCATGAAAGATTAAAAA
The DNA here is from genome assembly GCF_015228065.2 of Penaeus monodon. Lineage (NCBI taxonomy): Eukaryota > Metazoa > Arthropoda > Malacostraca > Decapoda > Penaeidae > Penaeus > Penaeus monodon. The sequence continues at coordinate 23,090,992 of NC_051398.1, read as the reverse complement.
TTAAGACTAACCTATAGCTAGATATCAATGGCAAAACAACACTCCATGTTCGAAATCTGTAGAACCTGTGGCTGTTTTCCACCGCCATTTCCCACACGAGCTTAAAATTGTTTACAGAATTGATGATAAGATTTTCTTACTTTTGCTCCAACCAGATCTAGAAAAAAATCCTAGAACCCAAATTCCTTGGCAGTATTTTTCCAACATAGGGCATATCTAATACACAATTCCAGGTATTGTATGTATAGTCTATTAGGTATATGATCTTTTCCCTTTTCATAAACAAATACTGTTTGCCCAGCCAAGTGTAGTGTCTGAATTGCAGAAAGAACAACCGTACCAACTTGGGCATACCTCTGGTTTAAGAACGTGTCAATATGGAGGACAAGGACATTTCTCTTATTTCGCCTTAGTGCCGGGTGTTATGGCTTATAATTTTGTGAAGAAAGAAAGGAAACTTAAGTGATTATGGATTAAGGCATGAAAAATAGAAATGGTCTGTATGCCCTAATTAATAACATTAATGACAATAAAATAAAACATATGAAGCTTTATAAAAATCAAGGGAAAGGATAAACAGGTGAGATAGGTAAGACTAATAACAGACTCCTTGGTAACTAAGCACTTGTAGAACCATCTACGTGTAAAGACAATAGATGAACTTTCATTACAGTGGACATGACATTGTATCCTAGCCATCCGCGCCGAATAGGTTAATATTTTAATAACAATTTAATAATCTTAATATCAGTAATAATAACATTAATGTTAATATTAACAGTATTAGAAAGAAAAATATATTTTCCCGCAAATTCAAATAATGGCCACGGTCACTAGGGCCTACTGATAGACTTTAGTTCCTGAGCACATGTGAAGCCATCTGTTTGTAACTAAATTCACAAAAAAAAACTACAGGGGACAGTTAATAAACCCATGGTCATTGTGTTAAGAAGCATAATTGATGCTTTCGAGAGAATGGTCCTCTGTGTAGCCTCTATGTTGGCTTTCTCAAACTCTTAGCAAACGCATGCAGACAATGGATTTGATATTTGTCTGGCAATTCCTTTCCGTGTATGCTTCTGGATTTTGCACCGTTAACACCAACGTTTTCAGCCATTAGCCAAATTAATTCATCATTAATTTACTCACAGTTAGCACTCTTTTTAATGTCCATGATCTGATGACCAACCTAGTTTTCCAGTACAAACACATTTGTTTTAGTTTTAACGAATTCTCACATTTTCTGCTTTCGTATTCTTCGTTCGCTTCCCTTCTCTTTCATTTCCCACGTTTCCTATTTTTCTTCCATTGGCTCCACCTCCTCCTTCATAGTATTACCATGATCTTGTTGCTTTTGTAGTAATGGATATAGTAATGATATTAATAGTAATAGTGGTAGTAGTAGTTGTTGTTGCTGCTGTTGTAGCAGTAGTAGTAATAACAATAGCAATAGTAATAGTAGTAGTAGTTGTTGTTGTTGATGTTGCTGTTGTTGTAGCATTAGTAGTAATAGTGGTGGTGGTAATTGTTTATGTTGTTGATGGTGCTGTTACTTTTATTGTCTTCGTCAGTGTTGATTTTGTTTTTAGTTTTTATTGTTCGTAGTCTCGTTCAAGTTGTCCGTTTTCCTACTCAGTTTCCATCTCCTCCAACTCTCTCCTTTCCTTTCCCTTTTCCCAATTCCGCTGTGTGTCCGCCATCTGCCTGGTGAATGGAACCGCCGGGGAAAAATGGAAAAGCATTTCAGACGTAATTCGGCAGAATGGCCGGACCGAACGGCAGGCAGGTGGTGCTGAGCCGCCGACTTGTGGGAATGGCAGTCTGTTACATCTCGCTCGCTTGGCTGTCTCTCGCCCTTCCATTCGGCTTGTCACAAGTGGGTGATTTGATGGCCTTAGTTTTGAGAAGAAAAGGTAATAATAATGATGATGTTAATAGGCATGGAAACTGTGCTGATACTGGTAATAAGTACAATAATGATCTCAAGTGCCTCGGATAGGAATGCAGTCCTGATACTTTTATGTTTCTACTCGACATATAAAGTGACTAGTGGCGGTAATAATCGTATTTGTAATGGTGATAATATTAACAATTAATGTAACTGTTATTCGAATTCTAATGATTTTAATAATAATGGTGACGATGATAGCATCAACAAGAACAGTAATAACAATAATAATAATAATGATAGTATTAATGATTTTAGTAATAATAAGAAGAAACTCTCTCTCTCTCTCTCTCTCTCTCTCTCTCTCTCTCTCTCTCTCTCTCTCTCTCTCTCTCTCTCTCTCTCTCTCTCTCTCTCTTTATCAAAGGTGATCCAATGAGAAAAGGTTCGATATAAGTTAGTCATCGAAGGCACAAATTTGAAACAATAAAGGAATGAATAACAGCGAAGATATAATAATTACAAATAGTAATTTGGTAAATAAAATACGATTGTGCAGTGGAGTGAGCAAGATAAATCCACATGTTTGACATGCATGAGGATATGTGATTTATACGTGCAGACACTAGTGCATTATATTTTTTTATTAGCTACAACATTGTGTTTCATTTATTTTCACATGTCCATATTTATATATGCCAAACGTAATATGCTACGAGATGTGGCAACGTGGTTGTATATATACATCTGAAAGTCGGCTAGCCAACGGACGTTTAGAGCTCATGCCCCTGGTTGTCACACATGACGCTCACCTGTATTCTTCACCTCTATTAACCCCAAGATAGTGCCTTTCATTAAAAGAAACTACCAAGGACAGTATACATGGCGCAGTGAGTTATAGGGTTCTGGGTGCATTACTATTTGAAATAGAGACAACAATCCTGCTCAACCTCTCCCAGACGCTAATGGCCGCAGCAAATTTCGATGTGCATTAAAGTGCAGTGCTAAAGTCTTTATAGTGCAGTGTTTTAGTGTTCAGTGACTGAAGCACAGTGGCTTAGTACAGTGTTTCAGTGGTTCTGTGCA
>NC_051398.1:23035518-23048018 GCF_015228065.2 Penaeus monodon | reverse complement strand
TTTTCATATCCATTATCATCATCATCCTTATCATTATTATTGATTATATCATTTTTGCATTAATGATGACAATGGACTCATTGTCATGAAGATTTGTTCTTTTCGTTAAGGTATTAATATCATTACTATTGATGATTCTCCATACGATTGTTGAAAATGGATTTCTTTTATACACCGTGTCTATCAATGTATATATAATTTTTTTCTTCTTCTTCTTCTTCTTCTTATTATTATTATTATTATTATTATAAACTGGGCCCTTGATTTAATCAGTATCTCGGCATCTGAATAAAAGCGATTCCAAGACGTTTATGCTACAAGGATATTCCCTATACAAAGAGAAAACACACGGCAGCATCATTCCTTCATTTCCTCACAACTCTTAAAAACGCTCTGGTGAACTCCGACCTTTTCAGTATGCATATCCACCATTCCTAAAGAGTGGGCGCAGGTGGAAGGCGGCTGGCCTGGGAGGAGAGGGAAGAGGGGAAGAGGAGGAATGGGAGGAGAGGGAAGAGAGGAGAGGAATGGAGGAAGAGGGACGAGGAAGGAAATGAGGAGAGGGAAGAAGAGAGGAGGAGAGGGAATGAGAGGGAAGAGGGAATAGGAGGAATGGGAGGCGAGAGGGAAGAGAGGAGGAGGAGGAATGGGAGGAGAGTGAAGAAGGAGGGAGGAGGAATGGGATGAGATATGAAGAGAGGAGGATGAGGAATGGGAGAGAGGGAAGATGGGAATAGGAGGAAATGGGAGGAGAGGGAAGAGAGAGGAGGGAAGAATGGGAGGAGAGGGAAAGAGGGGAAGAGGAGGAATGGAGAGAGGGGAGGGGAAGAGGAGGATGGGAGGAGAAGGGAAGAGGTGAAGGAGGATGAATGGGGGAATTGAAAGGGGAAGAGGAAGCAATGGAAGGAGAGGGAAGAGGGGAAGAGAGGAATGGAGAGAGGGAAGAGAGGAGGAGGAGATGGGAGTAGAGGGAAGAGGAGGAATGGGAGGAGAGGGAAGAGGAGGAATGGGAGGAGAGGGAAGAGAGGAGGAGGAGGAATGGGAGGAGAGGGGAAGAGGAGGAATGGGAGGAGAGGGAAGAGAGGAGGAGGAGGAATGGGAGGAGAGGGAAGAGGGGAAGAGGAGGAATGGGAGGAGAGGGAAGAGAGGAGGAGGAGGAATGGGAGGAGAGGGAGAGGGGGAGAGGAGGAATGGGAGAGAGGGAAGAGAGGAGGAGGAGACTGGAGGAGGGAGGAAGGAGGATGAGGAGGAATGGGAGGAGAGGAAAAAGGAGGAGGAGGGATGGGAGGAGAAGGGAAAGAGGGGTAGAGGAGGAATGGGAGGAGGAGGGAAGAGAGGAGGAGGAGGAATGGGAGGAGAGGGAAGAAGAGGAGATGGGAGGAGAGGGAAGAGAGGAATGGGAGGAGAGGTAAGTGGTGGGATGGGAGGAGGAGGGAAGAGGAGGTATGGGAGGCGAGGGAAGAGGAAAGAGGGATGTAGAGAGGGAAGAGAGAGGAGGAGGAATGGGAGGAGGGGAGAGGAGGGCTGGGAGGGAGGGAAGAGGGGAAGAGGAGGATGGAGGAGAGTAAAAAGAGGAGGGATGGGAGGAGAGGAAGAGGGGAAGAGGATGGATGGGAGAGAGGGAAGAGAGAGAGGATGAATGGGAGAGAGAGGGAGAGGGATGGGATGAGAGGGAAGAGGAGGATGGGGAGGAGAGGAAAGGAGGGATGGGAGGAGAATGGAAAGGGGAAGAGGATGGATGGGAGGAAGGGAATATGGGAAGAGGAGGGATTGTAGGAGAGGGAAGAGTAAGGGATGGGAGGAGAGGGAAGGAGGAGGATGGGAGAGAGTGAAGAGGAGGGGAGGGAGGAGCGGAAGAGGAGGGATGGGAGGAGGAGGAAGAGGAGGTATGGGAGGAGATGGAAGAGGAGGATGGAGTAAGGGAGAGGGGACGAGGAGGGATGGAGGAGAGGGAAGAGGGGAAGAGGAGGGATGGGAGGAGAGGAGAGAGAGAGAGAGAGAGAGAGAGAGAGTGAGTGAGTGTGTGTATGTGTATGTGTATGTGTGTGTGTGTAGATATTTCACTTAATCTGCCATTTTTTCATTCAAATTTATTATCTACAGATTGATTTCTACTTCAGAATTTGGTGTGTGTATGTATATGTATATGTATATTATATATAATATATATTATATAGATATATAATCTATATATATATATATATATAAATATATACACACACACACACACACACACACCACACACACACACACACACACACACACACACACACACACACACACACACACACACACACACACACACATACACACATACATATATACACATGCATATATACACATGCATATATACACATGCATATATACACATACATATACATAGATATATATATATATATATATTTATATATATATATTTATATATATAATATTAATATATATATATATTATATATATATATATATATATATATAATAATATATATATGTGTGTGTGTGTGTGTGTGTGTGTCTTTATGTATGTATGTTGTAAGGGATGTATGTATGTATGTTGTATGTATGTATGTATGTAAGTATGTATATATAATATTATATATATATATCTATATATATAATAAAATATATATATATATATATATAATATATACATAAAATATATATCTATATATATATAATATATATATTATATTATATATATTACTACATACATACATAGATACATACTAAATACATACATACACATACACACACACACACACACACACACGACACACACACAACACACACACAAACACACACCACACACACAACAACACACACACACACACACATATATATATATATATATATATATATATATATATATATGAATCAATATATATATTTATTTATTTATTTATAGACAGATATAGATATAATATATATATACTATATGTATATATATATGTGGTGTTTCCGAGCGGTCGTAGGCTTACTTATTTTTTATCTAATATTTAACATTCCACAATTAAATGGTAAACTGCCACACTGACCTTTGAGGAGTGTCAGGTCTCCAATACTTGGGATTGATTAATATCAAGAGGAAAACTGAAAGATGTTTTCACTCATTATTTATTGACTTATTCAATATTGCCTTATCTGGGTTCTAGAATTTTCTAAGTTAAAACTTGGAGATCCGTACAATAATTGTTCGAGTAACTCACCGGTTAACAGGTTCTCAGATGCACCTAGTGTGGGGTCTGCTCTGAAGACTGATGACGACTTTTGTCGTCACACATTTTGGGTCGCTCAGCCTGGCTCTCTATCTTTCTCTCTTTCATTGGTTCCTTTTTCCAATACACATTTCTTATTGTTATTTCTTGTCAATGACCATATTCCTATGGTTAGGCAGCGCCTACAACTAACAACAGTACTCTGTTGTCCCTTTTTCCCCCCGCTGATCCTAGCCAGGTAAAAAGCTATAACTGGGAGCGACGTCGTGTCCACTTCGACGATAGGTCATTGGGCTACGAAACCACATCAAACAAGGTTTAGGTCTACTCGCCATGTGGTGTAGTATCTGGGTACGCACTCTCTGGGTACTTTACTTGTTTCACATAGTTTCACTTGTTTGAAGGGATACCCCAGCGTTACCCACGACCCCTTCTTCAGCTTCGTGTGTCCACCGCGAATGACAGAATAAAACTTCAACCAGATCTCCCGAACTGGCAATGATAAAGGATACAGTGATCCGTAAATGTGCTTGCTGCTGGCCAGGGCAAAATCCACGTCCCATCAACTGGGAAGAATACAACCTGTGCATCCACATAACTGAACTCCTCCCCAGGACCTTGGACCGCCGCGATGAAAAAACCTCTCCAGTACTCACAAAACATAGTATTTTAATCTGACTATACACATTATATCTGTCGGAATTGGTTGACAGAGATCTCAGTAAAAATGCCCTATCACTAGAATCTCGCATATGGTGAAATTGTCGCTATGGCACTGTAAAAACGGGCACACGATGATGTAGCAGGGAGCATATGAGTTCCTTGTCAATATGATCCATCTCCCAGCGTCTTCCACCTCTTCTGTAAGGGTATTGCATGTCATCTTCCAGTACTCGGCATTTACCCAAGCAGGGACACCGTTACGTCAAGGACTTCAGCCAAGTAGGACAGGATTCCATGGTGCTAACAGAACATCCAAAGAGACAGAAATTCCAGCTGCAGGTGACGTCACTTCTCCATGACAGGGGCAGCCTAACTGTCAACTGTGTTTCCAGCAGCCAGCAGAATCATCACGGCAAGCATGTATGTGATGGCCGGATCTCGTCATTTCGTCATCTCGAGTATCTGCACACGCAATGATACGCAGAAACGGAACAGAACCGCTGCCTGTAGCGGGAACAATAGAACAGATGAACCTAATTATACGGGAGTATCCGAACAGCTTGTAGAATCCTCGCTTGCATAGTATATCATTATCATTATTATTATATATCGTTTAGGCTCACAATAATCTCTTTTTGCTTGATGTATTTTTAAAGTTTAATCTTCACTTGAAACACACAAGCTAAGTCATGATGTTGCCATGAATGAGTTTTAGTAACTTATATTAAATAATCTTAGGGAGTTTTGTGACTTATCTCTATATTTCTCAGCTATGGGCAATTTTTATGGTATCCTTAGTCCACTTCTAAGTTTTCTGTTCAGTTCCTCGATCATGTCCCAGCATAGCCTGCGAAAGCTGAAGCGAACCTAACATGGCAGTCCAGAACAATGGCGTTATAGGCAAAGGCAATCCCTCACTCTGCCCGCTTGCCAATTAAGACCTTAGATGTACTAGCACAAAAGCCTGAAAGACAAGACACCACCTAGCTCAGTACTGCGATTTTTGAAATTGTAGGCTTACATTGTAGTATGCCTCATATCTTCACTTTTTTTTTTTTTTATTATTAGAGGGGTAGCTTAACAGGGTCACATAAATCTAGGATGCGTCCATCTGATCTGGCCCCTTACTGCAGATGCGGTCATCTGACTGTTTCCTCTTACCCACAGGGGTCGTACTACCACGAACCTCCTGGAAATGAAAAATTAGGCAACCCTCTCTTTCATAGAGGTTTATGAATGCTGTAAAATTGGCCATGGAGACCCATAGTAAATAATATGATTAGGATTCTCACCAGCAATCACACAGTTCTATTTCTATCGTGCCAAGAGTGGCTGAAAAAATTTTGGCATGGAGAACCATATAGAACTCCAGCATCAGCCACATTCTATTTTTATGTTGCTCAAGAATGGCTGAAAAGAAATTTTGGCATGGAGAAAACCATATAATAATCTCCATGCATCAGCACATTCTACTTTTATAATTATGCTCAATTTACTCAGAGTGGCTGGTAAATTGGGAATAGGAACATCAAATTAGTTCTTTAGCACATAGTTAGCTAGTTCCTTCCTGCTTCAGCTCACTCCACATTGAATTATACTCATTAACCAGGTTATTTCCCCTTTGTTCTAGTGATTTAGGTGGTAAGAAAATTTGGACCGGAGATTTTGGTAGCGGGCCCACCTGACCAGTCTCCCCTCACCGCCTACAGTCCATATCACTGTTCCTTGTCAGAACCTAGGGTTGGGAAGAAGCACTCTTCCTCACTGTCACTATTAATTTGATCATGAACTGGGTATTGCTTCTCCTCACGTTTTTTACTCGTCTGAGGATGACATGCATCCTTCTATTTTAATTCCTCAGTGTGCACCATAATTCCCGACCAGACCGAATGCTTTTTTAGCCTGTAGACTATATCACACTTTGTCTTACTAAACGGTACGGTCCCATCAAACAAGGTTGTAATTTTTAGACAATCCTGCTGGGGCTGAGACGTTATATATACACGTGACCCCAACTTCTAGATCTTTCACCGGGAATCTGTGACTGGGTATCTTTCACGTCAACTGCACCTTTCTCGTAGTACAGCTGGCACCGATTATAGCAACTTTGTTTGCAATAACAGAAGTCTTACGTCTCAGGTCCTCTACATTTGGTACCATGGACCATATCATGAAAGAATTTTAAATAAGTATTGAGGATCCTTGTTGTACATAAGGAAGTGAGGAGAATCAGATGATTGTCCTATGATTGGCAGAATTGTATGCAAATAACGGCTAAAGGAAGCAGTTGTAGCCCATTCTTTAGGGTTGTCATAAGTCATCTCCTCAATATTTTCATTATGGTCCATTACAGCGCCCACCAACCCATTACTTGATGGATGGAATGGAGTTTGTAGGTGTCTATTTTGCGCACAACCCAACCAAAAGTTTTTAAAAAACTTCTTTATAATTCTCCTCCACCATTGTTATGACATGTTTTGGAAGCCATGTGGCTGCTGACAACATGTGTTATCAAAGCTTGGACCCCTACTTCTTTGCTTCTTTGTTTCTATTGGTACACTATCAGGAAACGGGTCAGGCATCAATTTCTGTCAGCACATCTTTTGCCCTTCTATTTGTACAGGAATCGGGCCTACCAATCTATGTATACCTCAAATTTCGCTCTTAAAACCTGGAATCCGAGCAGGGAGCGGCACATCCCTCATTTTGGCTTCACATTTAGGCACACACTACAGGACTTACATATTTTTTGGCGTCCTTTGACATCCTGGCCAGAATGCAAACTTCTTTAGTCTCTCAAGTGTAACCTGTGACCCCTCCATGACCTGCTAAGGGGAAAATGTCAATGGGCCAGATAACAATGCAGTGTTTTTATAACGAGTCCTGGAATAACCACTCGAGTGTCTAACCTGATCATATGAATATTGACATGGGTTGATAGAGAATTTCCATCTTGTAGTATTTTAAAATCATTGCACCAATCATAGTTTTCGAGGACACATCATTTATACTTCACCCCTGAGATACCTCTTACTGACCCCTAATGGATGAGCATCCTGATCGCATCTAACTTTAAGTGTCCCATGCTTAATCACTTACTCTCTCTGACGCATTATTTAATGATTCTCTTCCACTCGTGTCACAGGCGACACAATATACATTTTATCATGGGGTGATCTGCTTTCTTATTCTAGGATATGCCAAATCAGCCAAACAATTTTGTTTCCCAGCTATGTAATACTCCATCTCAAAATCAGCAACAGACATCTGCCAACGCAGAATCCGTGAATTTTGGCCTGCTAATTAAAAAAGGGCAAACAAGTGGGTCTATGATTCACCTGCCACCTTGACTGAAATCCTAGTCATGCTAGATCGGTATTACTGTGAGACCATACACTACTGCTAGGGCCTTTCCCTTTCAATCGTGAATACTTAACTTCGCTCTCATTCGTAGAGTAGCGACTGAAAAAAGTTATTGCGCAAATGCCCATTATTATCATTTGTGTCGTAACAGACCTCCCAACACAAAATTCACTAGCATCCGTATTCAGATGAATGTTTTTGTCAAAATCGATAAGAAAGAGTACCTCTTTAGCAAGTCAATTTTAGATCATTGAAGCTTTCAGTGCTTCATTGACCATTTACGGACGATTTTTGTGCGTTATTAGCTCCGGAACCCTTTGTTCATTTCAGTAAGAGGCTTGGTGCTTGTGCAAATTCAAAATGAATTTGCTATAATAATTTTGCAAGACCAAGAATGACTGCGCTCTTTCAATCACTGGTTTTGGAAAGTTCCGCAGAGCTTCAACTTTTTTCTCCCTGATGTCTGAATACCCGTCACTGGAAATTATATGTCCAAGATACTTAATCTCTTCTTGGAAAAATTAACTACACTTCTCGCAGTTTTAAGGAAAGGTGTACTTTGTATTATCATATCAGAATATCCTCAGCTTGTAACAGTGTTCTTCCCATGAGGATCCAAGACAACTAACTCCTCCATATATACATGGCTGATCTTCTATTAGGTCCTGCTAAAGCCTGTGATTATTGCTCTTTGAAACACGAGGGAGCACTTTACAGCAAATGCGAAGGAAGTAACTCTAATGTCCATTTGTGTTGACAAGCAGTCGTAGGACAGCTCTCAGAAGTTAATGGAATTTGATGATAACGCCTGGCGCAATATCTGTCTGCCTCGATTACTTTGTGTTTAGTGCCGAAATCTAAACATATTCTAAGATTTTTGGTCTTTCTTAATTCCAGTACAAGAGGACTATTGTAGGTGATCTAAGCACCTAATTATCCGACCCTTTCTCTCAACATGTCCCCAATCGGGGCTTTGATTTTCCTCCCGATACTTTGCAGAATTTGTAAGGCCTTTTATACACTGCGGTCCTACTGTCGACTTTCATGGAAGAAATGAGTGTCTACATAATAGTTCATCTTTAAGTGAAAATGCTTGTCCATACTTATTGATTAGCATTTGCAGTACTTGATTGTTCTTTACTTGTAGATCGGAACAAAGTATTTACTGCTCTCTCATTTTCTCTTCACGAGAAGATTGCACGAGTGGCACCTACTATGGCTCACCGTGAATGTTGGATTTCTTGATTTTTGGTGGCAAGGTATTCCCTCTAACACTGTTCACATACCCCACTGGGCATCTGTATTTAATTTCTACCATCCTCTGGTTGGACATTTAAAATATGGGACTTTAAACACCAATACTCATCCTTCTTGTTTTCATCAACTGTAGCACACCCCTTTGCTCACCAAGTTGCTATTGAGTAACATGCTCTCTTGGTATGAAATTCCTGATATTTATCCCTAAGAGCCTGCTGCTATGACAACTCCTGACTACCATCCCCTAGAACAGTACCCACCTGAAAAACCCGTCAACCACTGACAGTGTATGCAAAGCATGCCGACAAGGTCTTAGAGTGACCTCCATAATGTGGTAATCTTCAGTACGTATTTTCATCATAATCACTTAATATCTGCTCCAATTTCATCCTTCACTTGCAGAGTAAGCTCAACTGGTTTTTAGTGGAGCTAGATGGTATAGAGCCTTGCAGTATCCTTGGTTTTTATTTATTTGCATCTCAATGGTTTTGAACAAAACTCTAACCCTATGGGAAGAATAAAATCTGAACCCAATAATATCTCTGTAGGTAGATCCACCTACCTTAACTACAAAGCCATGATGAGTCAAAGGAATTTTAGCTAACCACATTGTTAGTGGAACCAATCTAATAAAAAAAATTGTTTGTTGTAACATAGACCCATCTGCTACGGACACGCCTGACGTTAGTCTTTGTTATAGTCCCGTGTTTTCGAAGCTGGCATATGTTCATGCACTAAGGATACTTCGGCCAGTATCAAACACATACTCCTTATCTTCCTGCCTTCTACTACTACTTTAGAAACATATCATATCTCTTTACAAAAGAAATTTTAAAAAAATTTTTTTTTTTTGGGGGGTAGCACTGGCAACTTGTACTAATCTTCTTGCTTTTTGGCTACCTGATTGCACTAAGGTTTTAGTCATGCACTTGTTTTTTTGCTGGTCGGTTCCGTTTCCCCCGACTGATTTTCTGACTTGTTGACTTTCTCCTAGGGTTCCTGTGGGTCGTTTTATTGGGTAAGTATTGTAATACCAGCTGATTTCCTCCAATTTGAATGCGAAATTGTAAGCTTTCTTTGCATTACCGTCACTTCCCATTTACAGTCACTATTGTTAGCATGCTGTCGAGAGGGTCCTGGAGCTTGTCCCTCATCTGAATCGATAACAAGTATCTATGTCATGAACCATGTTTCTTGCATAAATGTACAGAAAGAGGTAATTTCCTTTTAATGACTGTATTCTCTGAAGGCAGACCGTAGAAGGCATGGGACCACTCTGATGTTGCATCAGACCCCTGGTGTGGGCCATATTCATTTTACTTTGTTATTGTAATCAGTGCCCGTGGCTTTCGGTTGTCCTTTTTGAGGCAGGGCATTAACAGTACTTTTTTAATATTCCTTGTTCCTCATAACTAATTTAGCCTCTGGGTGTTGTTTCATGTACTCCAATTCCTGTGCTAAAAGTTCCCCCATGTCTAACATATTGGGAATCAGATAATCTTTTGTTGGTTCTATTACATTGCCTTTGCACAAGAACCTGATCTCACATTGTATTCTCTAAAGTTTTTCCCCTCGCGGATCTTTGTGGTCTCTAATCTGTCAAAGTAACATCTAGTGAGGAAGATTTTGGAAAATATTCAGGAAAGTTTCACTTAAAAGCTATCCAGTCCTTGGATTTTGAGTCTTCACAACTGTGCTGCGGCTGCCGCGCTATCTAGTGTGTATTACTATCAACTATATTACCCTTCACAGTCCACTCAGATCCGCGGGCCATCGGGCCTCTAACATAATGAGCAAGGCCAGCTTCCCGCGTCAGGACACCCTGTCTGAGACCTGGAAGGTATGTTCTCGTCAATTCTGTTCGTATACAAATAACGGGTTAATATCAAAAGCCTTTTCCTAAATCTGTCCATCTCCTTCCTCTCCAACTCTTCAGTAAAACTCTTTACAAATTGTGCGACATCTCTGGGCAGTCCATATTGTGTCCATAGATGTTCTCTGAGGGAGTGCTCCCCTGGCTCTCCGCTGGAGGCTGACGTGAGACCCCTGATTATCCTTTGCCCAGCTGTGACATCTAGAGTTGGCATTCAAGATCACCCTCTATTTAACTGGTACTGGACCCCTTTGCTTCCGTACCTTATAAAACCCACGTCACGTGGTCAACCTTTTCAATTGGTCATCTGCTTTACTGACTATTATATCTACTGATTACTTATTGTACAATTCAGTACTACTGTATTGTTTTGTTGGTAAGTCAGTTCACTTTTAAGTGTAAGATGGTCATATTTTATTACTATTATTATAATGTGTAACAGATCTTATTTGGATTACACATGAATTTATTAAAGCTAGCTACTTTACTGTCGCTTGGACCTCTAATCAATGACAAAGTAGTGCTTTTATTTTGCTTCACCTTGTTTATTAATTATGACAGTGAACACGAGAAATCTGAGTATATAACCATACTAGTGGACCACCACAAATTTTCACTAGCGATATATAAGTTTTTATGTTATGTATTTTATTTATGCATTTATTTTTAGCATATATAATTTTATTAGCATATTTTTTGGTGTCACTAAGTGGCCAGATTTCCCACTAACGACTTTGGTTTTTTCACACTGGTTTATATCTTTTGCTTCATTATTTAATGTAAGCGAATTTGCTGATCACTTTTTTTTCACACTATCGGAGACCGAAGCTACTTATAGTGGACATTCTTTTTTTATTTTGCTTTATTTATTATATAGGCAATTGGCTGAGCCTTTTTTTTTTTCACACTAGCGGAGACCAAGCAACACCTAGTGGCTTTTTTTCTAATTAATATTTTTATGATTAATTAATTACTTATTATTAATTATTTTTTCTGCCTAACCAACCTCTTCGCATATATACCCTAACGGGACTCGCAATGTTTGACTAACAATCATCAATAAAAAACATAATCACTGATTTCGCAAAAAGGGGAGCTAAGATTTTATATATATTGAAAGATTTTTCACTCTAAGTTACGCACAAATTATCTCTTATAGTTCCCTTGTTATAGAGCACTCCTACATATACCATGCAACATTATACAAAATTATCATCAATCATAAGTACAATACTTTAAACTATATAGCCCACAATATTGTTCTGACTTTTAAAATATCTTTCATGAATTTAAGAATATATTACTGACTTCAGAGATGGTTTCATGACTTCAAGAATATGTTTTCATGACTTGTATGTTCAAAAAAAGGCATAAATTTTTTTATAATATTCATATTTTCCATCCAATTCAAGCACAAATTAATTTATACTCGCATAACAGATCCTGAATCCCCCAGTGTGAATATCGAATTTATTTAATTTACCAATATTCGTAATTTGTTTCAAATAAATTTTAAGTATTAATTATATTTTATACTTTAACAGTGCGTGAAAGTTTCGTGGAGGCTATCCCGCCGCAGGCCACCCTGTGGTGTTTCCGAGGACGGTCGTAGGCTTCACTTATTTTTATCTAATATTTAACATTCCACAATAATGGTAAACTGCCACCACTGACCTTTGAGGAGTGTCAGGTCTCCATACTTGGGATTAATTGATATCAAGAGGAAACTGTAAAGATTGTTTTCACTTCATTTTTTATTGACTTATTTATATTGCCTCAATCTTAGGTTCTTAAGAAATTTTCTAAGTTAAAAGCTTGGGAGATCCGTACAATTATGGTTCGGTACTCACCGGGTAACAGGTTCAGATGCACCTAGTGTGGGGTCTCTCTGAGACTGACGAATTTCCGTCCATCATTTTGTCGCTCAAGTCCTGGCTCTCATATCTTTCTCGTTTCTTTTCAGTGTTCTTTTTTTCCATCACATTTCTTCGTGTGGTTATTTCTTTGTTCCACTGACCATATTCAATGGTTAAGGCACGCCTACACTAACAACAGTCACTCTGTTGTCCAACGTTGTTCCCACGTCCTGATACCTAGCCAGGTCAAAAAGCTATAACTCGGTGTCCACTTAGA
>NC_051398.1:23025518-23028018 GCF_015228065.2 Penaeus monodon | reverse complement strand
ATTTCTGACCCCGAGAAGTTTGCTTGATAAAAATTTGGGGGAATTTTTTTCATGTCACCATTATTAATTTTGGGGTACATTTTGTCGATAAATTATTTTGTTGAAATTTAATGTGGGCTTTTAAATAATCTTTAAAAAGCTAAATTGTAATTTTCTTCAGTTTTATTTAGGGGAACGTTAAAATTTGTGTTTGTGATTCATTTTTTGTGTGAGGTCACTTTTCGCTTCCCCCATTAACGTAGCTGTCATCACCCCACGCATCACACAAAAAAAAAATTCGCTCACTCCCCACACACAGGATAAAAAAACATGGACCCTTTTATTGTTTGTGCCCGGGGTAAAGATTTAAACTTTTTTAGCCCGCAAATTTTGTTTTGTTTTGTCCCGTGTAAAAAGTTAAACTATTTTTTTTCTGTTTGAGGGCTAAAGGTTCAAAATAGATCTTGGCGGATCGCCGATGTGTTCCCTTATTATTTCAAACTATCAGAGATGGTTGGTTTGTTCAAATAGGTTTTATGCGGACCCCCTATGACATCCCCTTTTCTATTTTCTTCTTTACCTTTGGGGGAAAATAAAACACAAAAAAAAAAAAAAGACGAAAATAATTAAAAAAAAAACCCTTTAAAAACGTAAATTGTTTTTTGAAAACCGGCTAAAGGGGAAATACCACCCCATCTTCTCTGGTTTTCCTTCTTTTTTTTTAAATCTGTCCCTTAGTGTTTGGGGGGGGTGGGCTCCCCGATTTAAAATTGCCCGTCGGGGCCGGACCGCCCCCGAAAGGGGGACCCTTTTGGATTTCTGTTTAAAAAAGGACGTAAACGAAGACGCCATAGGCCCCCGGCCCCGGGTTTTCGTCAGAAAAAGGGGTTGCCTTTCCAGACTCCCGTAGTCCAGCGAAAAAAGCACCTTTGCCGGGAGGTACCCAGGTTCCCCCCCAGAATTCTTTTTCCTAGCGGACCGGGCCCCAGATTTCCCGGGGCAACTCAGGAGTCGTTGGCCCCAGATTTTCAGCAGCCCCCAAAAACCCACCCCCGCCAAAACCAAAACTATAATGGGCTTTTAGATCATTCAAAATTTGAGACCATTTTAATAAAATATATAATAAATTTATATATAAAAATATATATAATTTTACTTATATATATGTTTTGGTGTGTGGTATATATATAATATATATAAAATATTATATAAAATTTTATAAAATATTGAAAGTAGTAAAGTATGTATGTATGATACCCCACACACACACCCCACACACCAACCCCCACACACACAAACCCCAAACATAATATAATATATATATAATTTTATATATAATAATATTAATTTTAATAGGGTTTCATACATAAACACATAAAAGTGTATATATTAACACACAACACAATAATTAAAATTAAAATATTATATATTTATATATATTATATATATATATAAAAAATATAATATATTTTATTATGCGTGTAGTAATGGGTACTACACACACCACACACACATACACACCACACACACACCAAAACACACACAACACACACACAAACACACCTAATATATATTATATATATATTATATATTTAAAATTAATATTATATATTTTTATATAATATAATTTAAACATATATGTATATTTTCACTATATCTTTTATAATATGTTTTATTGATTATAAAGTATATATATATATATAAATTTATTATATATAATTTTTATATATAATATATAAAATTAATATACAAGTAAAATAGATAGATAAAAAACACAATTTAACACGACATACATAATTACATTATATGGTTTAAAATATAACATTTTATAGGGACAATATATATGTAAATATATAATTATGTAATATGTGTGTTAAAATATTATATACAAATTATATAAAATAATTATATATTTTTAAAATATAAAAATTTTATATATTATTAAAATTTTATATAAAAATTTAAAAAAAATTTTGATATTATATATACAAATAATACCCTATATGTTTTACATATACCTATGTATGTGTGTATAGGGGTATTAAAATATAGGGAAATAACTTAAAATTTTTGGGGGGTGGTGTGGGGTTTTGTGTGTATGTATTTTGTGTGTGTGTGGGTTTTTGTGTGTGTATGTGTAAAATTTTATATATATTATAATATAATATTATTTTATATTTTTTTATATATCTTTATTAAAATTAATATATATTTATATATAATATATATATTTTTATAATATTTAAAAAATATTTTTATATAATATTTATATATATTTATAATTAATACCTTTTTATATAATATTTTTTAATATATTCCAAAACACATACACAAATGTGTACAACATACAAACATACGTATATATAGGTATATATAAATTCTATTTGTTAAACTATTTCTAAAATATATAGATATAAAGGATACTTAAAATAATGTTTAAAATATTTTGGTGTTATACATATATACAATTTTATAAAATATTTTAATAAATAAATGTTTTATATATAATGTATGCATTTTA
>NC_051398.1:23016398-23022918 GCF_015228065.2 Penaeus monodon | reverse complement strand
TGGGCTTCCCCTGTTTGGTGGATGACTGCACAAATAATTTCTAGTAGTGGAGAAGCCAAAGGGCGCGAAGCAAGTCCAGCCGTTGGCGAGCTGGAAGAGCTGTGTCACTCGCAATGCTGCTGATGGAGTGAAGCACTGTAGGAGGAAAGTTTTGAGGTCATCGTAATGGATGGTAGTATCAACCACTCTGAGATGCTGGGAAAAAGTTCATATGGAAGGGCCACGAGCATGTGGTTGGCTTGAGTAGTGGGGTTAATTACCCTTTTCAGGCAGAATTGCACTTCAGGTTGCAGGAACCAGGTGGGAGCGTTGATCACTGAGAAGGTGGGGAGCTTGACTTGTGCTGCCGCGGCTGTAGGGTTGTTGGTTGACGTGTTGTCAAATGGCATGTTGAAGGCGGAATGGCTACAGGAGGCGGATGCTGTTGCTCGAAGTCCAGGGTCACCAATGTAGCCATGGCTAATCGCAGAGTTTCTCCAGAGCTGAGGAAGATAATTAAACTAGTGGTGACAATTCTGCATGTGTTTTATTTTACAAAGATTAGGTGTATATATACACAAAGGTGAGGAATCACCGAACAAGAATGACCACAATTGGCCACCCCTTGCATGATCAAGGTATGGCGAATAGCAAGCGGCCATCCACTCGTGCGATCATCGCTTATTACATGCACATGTAACCAAGCAGTTACAATGTGCATGAAGGAGGACCACGAGAATCTCCTTTTGGGCCATAGCCCTGGCTTAGTCTCTTTTTCTTTTTCTTTCTCCCTAATTTCTTTCCAGGCAGAGCAACTGTTGGGCACTGCCGCAGTGAGGCATTTTTTTGATGGAACTCTTACAGTCCTGAAGGAGTGGGTGTTAGAACCGCACTCTGTGCATCAGGTTCTCTTCTCTACTTTGCAGTGGGTTTTTTAAATGCCCATAGCCAAAGCAGTTCATGCATTGCCTGAGAAGTGTATATCTCCCAATTCAGTTTTGTCAGGGGCAACATATAACTTGAAGAGGTATATCCCCCGGTCTTTGATTGGCCATGGCATGATAAAAAAAATCCTGGCCTTGATTATATAGTTGAGCTTCATGATGCTCAACTTGAGTTCCAGGGAAGGAAGTGTGATTTTTTTCCTCAGTGTCTAGTTCCGATCCTTGGTGACTTGTCAGTCTAATTTCTTGAAGATAAGCATCAGCTTAGCCTTCATGTCTACTGGTAAAATCGGGGAGAAACCAAGGTTCTCCAGAGTCTGGACGACATTCTTCGAGAAGATCTTCTGGGCATGGATGTCGTCCTCAATTATGGTCAGATATCTGTCATGTAGGGTGAAGTACTCTGATCTCAGCACTAAAAAGTGCATTGGCTAGGGTCCTCATGTTTTCTCGGGGTGGGACCACCGAAAGCTTGAATTTTTATCTTTGCCATATTCAAAGGTTGCGCATGGGACTGGTGAGGAGATGCAGGCTGAGTGATATAACTGAGGCAAGGATGAGGGATGTGATGATGAGAGAGAGAGAAGGGGAAGAAAAGAGGAGCCTATACTCGACCTTCCCAAGTGGCAGACTGACTGCATTCTCCAGAGGATCGGAGGTCTACATTTGGCCACTCCCTTATTGTCAGTCCTTGCTACAAAGGGCAACAGGTAAGTAGTGCAACACCCAGACAAATACAAAAGCCTTTGAGGGACTTGCAGGTCCAGGTGACCACAAGAAAGGGAAAAGAGTTCAGGAGGAGAAAAAGCACACCTAGATTGTTGCCTCAGACTGGGCCTCTCTATACATGTTTCCCTGTGATAGAGGTAGTGTGGGTTTGAGGAGAGGTGTTTTATTCCCTTTCACCGTCATTCTTTAGGAAGAATAGACTGCTGAGGACATGACAAAGCAAAAAGAACTCTGAAACAGAGTAAGTTTGCTGTTCATTTACATAATTGGGTGCAGATAATAGCAAAGGGTCCCAAGCAGACCAGGGTGGCTCAGTGACAATTTGAATTGTATTCTTTTTGCTATTTGTGACTTCGCTTGCTTTAACTTGGATGTGGGATGCTAATCTCGGTTCCGGATTCTGTGCGGCTCCAGTATGGACGTGCACTAATGCAAGCTTTGCGGGATGAAGTGAGCCCGCTGTCCCATGAGGGGTACCGAAGTGTCCGTGTCAGCCAGTTCACGTCCTCTGAAGAGAGTCGAGAGAAGCGCCTGCTAGTGGTGAAGACATGGCTGTGGACCTGAATGTGACCTGACCTAGGGAATTAATGGCTGAATTCATGTTGCAGGGTCGGCTGCTTACAGGTAATCCCCCTCCAAGAGTGAGCTAATCGAGCGAGAGAAATACCATGATGTGGTCCACTCCAGCTGATCGGTGCGGTGGGCAACTATGTTGATTGAGGCTGCCCCGGTGGCAAGTTGAGGTGATTGTGCATCCCCACAGGTGCATTATAGACGATGGTGGAGCCGTATAATGAACGTCAGGCTTGGTCAGAACTGGCAGCAAAACCTTATAGCTCGCTGAACTGTTATGCCTTTTCGTTAATGTTAACATTTGGGATTGGTGTTACTGAAGGAGCCGCTTAGTCTGCTAAGAGTGGGATTGGTCACACTGCACAGTGTCCCTCCGTGGAGAAACATCGTCCGGTATAGCATGCGATTAACCCGAGAATATACCCAAGGTAGAGTTTTTGGCTGACCAGAATAACCCCTAGGGTATATTGGGCCTTGCCATTTTAAAATCTGGATTTGGAAATAGGCTAATCTATACTATACCCCTCTAGGCCAGAATTACCTCTGTAGAAGCAATAGCAGCTTTTTTTCTACACTATTACTATAATGTACTGTAATGATGTTAACACACCATTATAATGTTCCTCCGACTTAAAAATGGAATAGGAATGGAGAAAGGTATAGTCATCAGGAATTAGTGTTTGAAATTAAGGCCCCTTCAAAGTTTCCAAGTATGTAAAATACTTTGTTTGTAAAAAGGTTATAAGGTGTTTATATCAAAATGAATCGGGTGATATACCAGCTTACAGTTCCTACAAAAAATCTAACCTTTCACATTATAAATGGGTCGTACTAACAATGAAATACTAAATTCCCGAGCAGTCACAGGTGCGCGAGCCTGAAATAGAAGCATTTCTCTGCTTGGTCTTCAAATGCTTAATGGCTTAGCCTTAGTGCCTGATTTTTCTTATATATTATCTCATAACATGTTTTAGAAGACTGAACACTAAGACTGCATATCATGTCAACAATATTGAATTTCTAGTAATGGTATCTGCATGAAGCATGTCAATAAATTGTTAGCAGTACGCATTCCAGTTTAATAATTTTCTTTTTTTTATTATTTGAAAAAATATGGGGCAGCTATGAGCACCTTACATCAAGCCCCGCAAAGTTTTAAAATAAAATCAAAATTTAGAATTTAAAATATGGCTGCACCTGTGGGTCTTTGTCTCTTTGTGAAACTGTGTGAACATGAAAGGATGACCTGGGCACACATGACGCAACTGGGCTGTGGTGGAAGGAGCGGAGGAACAGTTGGGTGCTGCCTCTAGCGAAGACCTCATTTTGTGCCTTGTTACCTGATATATCTTTGGTGTTTGCCCTGTTTAATCTGTATCGTGCAGTGTGACATGCTTGTTTCCCCCTGTATTGTTCCTATAGAAAGTGGTTACTGGTAAATAACTGTCATTTTGTGTTTATTTCGTGCCCTGCTTCGCAAGTGGTGTTTCTCTCATGGTGTTTCTGGGACGCTGTGGTGCTCGGTGCTCTCTTGGAGCTGTTTAGTGTTCACAGACCCCGTGATAGCACGCACGTCTGCCTAGCCTGCCTTGTGGTTGGTTGCAGGAGCTGAGGGCGGCCGGTGTACAAATGGTGTCAGATTGGGATTCGTTGATATTTTGATCAGTGAGACTGATTTAGAATTTATCATGTCGTCCCCAAAGATGGCGGCAGCCATGAGGGAGAGAGGCTATGACTGCGGCAGGACGAGTGAGGTGAAGCCGGACAGATGAGGCTGATACACTGGCATGCTGGCCGGTATGAGGGAGGAAATGGCAAAAGGGCAGAAGAGCAGGCACAGGACACGCGAGCAGGTGCACCATCTCATCGAGATGCAGGCAAGGTACAGTCTGCAACTTGTTGAGGTGCTGCAGAGCAATCTCGCATCTGTGAAAATGGGAAACTCAGCATTACACCGGGGAGGGGGGCCAGGGCCTTCAACAGACGTGAAGAGTGCCTGATGGAGGAGGTGCAGACTCTGAAGGGCGCGGTTCAGGGGTCTGAGGGAGGAGTGAAGAAGAAGGCGGCGTCACGAGTTGGTAACTTGCGAAGCAGAGAGGCAGACGAGTCCTGGCAACAGATGCCAGAGTGTCCAGATTTACAGGGTCTGCCTGGGGTCCATGGCAGGGAACCCCCGGGCCTCGCGCGTTGTGTCGGAGGCCAGTGGCGCTGCCGAAGGCTGGGGGGAAAAACAAAAAATAAAAAAAAAAAAAGACCCCCCCAAAAAAATAAAGGAACTGCTCCCTTGGGTATAGGTAGCGGCAAACGCGGACCCCGGTCAACCCGCCTCGTTGCCGTCCTCACCTCCTTCCTCCCATCCGGGGCCTGTAGTCACGGCACGCTTTCTCCACCCTGCAGCCCCGTCGGCCTCCAGACATCTGTGAGGCAGTAAGCCCGTCTGAGTACGACCGGTGGAAGGTGGCCTGGAGGCATATGTCGCCCAATTTTGAAAATGAATGCTGGCATCTTCCCAGGGCTGGAGCAGGAAGAAGGCCCTGCAGCTGTACAGCCTAAGGGGCCCCGCGGTGGAAGTGTTTGGGGCATCTGCCAGACATCCCAACCATGCCTCTTACACAAGCTGGCGGAGGCTTTGAACGCCTTTTCGGCACCACCACCACGGCCGAGGTATAACGGGCCCGCTTGAAAGAAGAGGACTCGTGAGGTGGTTGAACACTGTCGCCAGCCTGGCGCAGGATGGTGTAGGCGCTGGTAAGGAGGTCGTCCCTGAAGCTGCCGGAAAGATGATCGGGTCCTGGCCCCGATTTCTTTGTTTACCAGCAGCTGCAAATCTGACTCTCAGCATGTACACCCTGAGGACCTGCTTTGCGTGGCGAGGGCCTTGGAGTTCGAGGCCTTCCTGAAGGCAACCAGTTGGACCTAGGGCCACTGATCAGCCCGCCGTGACCTTGCCGGGACCGAAGCGAAAGTGGGAAAGTAGGCATTGAGGAAGGTGAGGCCCGAGCACTTTCCAAGCTTGCGTTGGGGCTGCAGTGAGGGAAGGGCACAGACGTAGTCGGTCGGAGGGGGAGCGGAGACCCGTCTCTCCTCACCGGACGGATTCTGATGCCTTCCAGCAGTGCTGCAGGACTGTGGCAGTATGGTCCCATCCGAGTGCATGTCCTAAGCTAAGGAAGTGTACAGGCAGAAAACTCGACAGTTTGCGAAAGGGGGGGGCCGAACCCAGCCGTCCCTCAGTTCCCGGGCCCCGCACTTGGGTAATCTGCCATCAAACCAGCATTATGCAGGTTAGGGCTCAGTGGATGGGACTGACTGCAGTGGAACCTGGGGCTGAGAAGACCCTCGTGCGCCTGATATGTTGGCCACTATGCGACTTCTCAGCACCACCATAAAAGACTGTGTGGTGTCACGGGCATTGTGTGCAGCTCAGGGGGCCAGTGGATGCTCGTATTGGCGTGTGGCACATCACGGTGCGTGGCTGCCGTGTAGTAGCCGATCTGGATGAGCACTGCTTGCTGGGCCCGCCTGGGGCCTTGACTACCTGACACCTAGTAAGGCATGTGTCGACCTTGGACGAAAGCTGGTGAGGGTGCACGGTGAAGATGTGCCCTTGCTTCCAGAGTTTGGCTATGCATAGTTAGTTACGGCTTAGCGACTGTACATTGCCAGGACATAGTCTAGAATCCGGTGTCGCTGTCAAGAGTGATGCGTGGAGTAGAGGGCCTCGTGGAGCCCATTCAAAACCTGCGCTGGCTGATGCATGTCAGTTGGGCGGAGCCTTTTGGACCGGGGGGGTTAGTTACAGTGTTTGGTAGCCAACTTCTCCGTAGGCCCAGAAGGTGCAGCTGGTTGCAAAGCTGGGCCACTTGTGAGGAAGGTGAGCGTCATAAGAGGTCCGTTGGGGAGCAAGGAGTTGGTTGGTGTGGGGCGCGTTGCTGACTTTCCTCAGACTTGCCGCACCGGAGCGCTGCTAACCTGACTGAGCACAGACAGAGAAGATGCGCCACACCCTGGCTCAGTATGCAGATGTTGTTTAGGCAGGGGTGCCTTGGACCTGGCCGCACAGGATCGGTGAAGCACCGCCATTACACCGGAGTAGTTTACGCCATCAAAGCCCACCCCCCCCCCCCCGACGTATTGCACCAACCAGGCGAGAAGAGATGCAGTGCATTGTCCATGAGCTGGGTCGCAAGGGGGTGTTTGTACGGATCAGACAGTCCCATGGGTCATCTTTTGTGCAATTCAACGTCCATGTGCACTTTGTCTCTGCAATGCGCCTGGGTTGTTTCGAGCGTCTG
>NC_051398.1:23001373-23011298 GCF_015228065.2 Penaeus monodon | reverse complement strand
ACATGAAAAGGATGACATGGGCATGGGCAAACATGACGCAACTGGCTGTGAGCGGAGGAACAAGCCAAGAGACGCAGTTGGGTGCTGCTCCTGTGAAAACCTCGTGTGTGCCCTTGTGACCTGATAGACTTTGTGTTGCCCTGTTATGAGCTGTATCGTGCAGTGTGACATGCTGGTTTCCCCCTGTATTGTGCCTATAGAAAAGTGTACGGGTAAATAACTTGTGTAAATAAAGGAAAGACTGTCATTTTGTGTTTAATTTCGTGCCCTGCCTCGCCACTTGGCGTTTCCCCTCATGGTGTTCTGGGACGCTGTGGTGCTTGGTGCCTCTTGGAACTGTTCAGTGTTCACGACCCTGTGGATAGCACGCCGTCTGCCTAGCCTGCTTTGTGTTGGTGGCAGAGGGGACGAGGTGGCCAGCGTAAACAATACATATATTTTATATATATATATATATATATATATTATATATATATATATATATATATATGATTTGGCTTAGCAGTAATCAAGGCGACAGCATGTACATAGAATGATTTCAGTTCTTTGTCTCCCAGTCATCTTATGTCAGTCTTCCCTTAGTGCAGGAGAGATTCTGGTTGACCAATACCCAAGGTATTGAAAGACTTGAACCCACTTTAGGTCTATTCCCTAGACACACAAATTTATATTGTGAATGTTAAGTTTCATAGCCAAGGCCTATAACTTAACTCAGACACAAGGTCAGGATGCAGCACGGGCTCTCTTTAGTCGTTGGATGACCAATGGAGATAATTGCATTATCGTCTGAATAGATGATGTTGCACCTTCTGGATGGTGTATGTTGAGGATGCCGGAAATTAGGGTGTTGAAAAGGGCCAGAATGAGGATCTCACCTTTTGGTGTAGCATTTTCTAGTGGCAAGTGCTGTCATAGAAGACTGGAAAATTACTCTGGCCGTCCTGTTTCTGAAATAGTCACCTATCCAGGCCAAGAGCTTGCTTATAATTCCCCTCTGGATCAGCAAGAGGACATGCTAGTTCAAAAGCCTTCTCCAGATCTAGGAATACTACCACATATGTGAAAGTGCTGGCTGTGCCTAAGTGGGTGGCTATACTGCATGTGCTCATGTCCCAGTTTCCATTTGAGCCGGTTTAGTACCATTCTCTCAGAATGAAAGCTTCCCAGAACTTGCTGATGAGTTGTAGAAATGCAAGCTCAAAATAACGGGTGATCCCACAAGAGGCAGGGGCTGAGCAAGAAGTTATATTTTTTTCATAGGTCCCTCAAGATGCCCTGTCTCTGATGAGAGCTGTCTCTTTTGGCTTCCTTATGTGCCTTGAGGCACACCACCGTGCTCTGTGCCCTTCTACATACACCATACTTGAGCTTGGCCTTGCAGCTAACCTGGTGGTGACCGTACAATTGTCCTAAGGCTGTAGGAGCCCTCATTACATAAATCAACGGTGGTGATTGGGTTCCTTTCAGGGTCACCAGGACCTGCCTGTATGGGGCTTTCTCTTTTGATAATTGTGAACCCCCACGACCTGAGTCAATCAATCTCGAGGTTTTGTCTTGAGAGCGACAGGTTTGGGGGATCCAGCATGTGTTCCTGTTTCGCTCAGGGAAGACGTCTAACAGGAAGTCAGAGGTATCCCTGATTTCAGTGTAGGGCTGAAGAGGGCAGTCGGAGAGTGTGGTGGAAAAATGGCTAGTGATGGTGTGGCAGAGGAAAGGTTGGGTGATAGCATGTAGGAAATGGATAACGAGGGTAACGTGAAACGACAAACATATTGCAAAGGAGAGTGGTAATCGAGGAGGGTAGGGTGATTGGTAGAAAGATCAAAGGGCTTGGTTTGGGGGGAAAACGTAGGGTTATTTTAAAGGTGGCAAAGGGGTAACATGAGGGAGGAATGGCAGATGATGTCGTGGAGGGGGAATGACGGTGAAGGTGTTGAGGAATTGGGTGATGGGGGAAAACCCCCCCCCCTGTCCCCCACACAAAACCACACCCACACACACACAAAACATCCCCACACAAACACACACCACCACACACCACACAACACACACACCACAACCAACACACCACACCCACATAACCAACACACACAAACCCCAAAAACACACACAACCCCAAACACAACACAACACACACAAATAAACCAAAAAAACACAAAACAAAAAACTTTTTTAAAATATATGCATTGTATATATTTTATATATATATATTATATTTTTATATATTTTTAAAATATATTTTAATATATATATATATAAAAAATATTTTTTAAAAAATTTATTTTAAATATATATATATATATATTTATATATATTATATAAAATTATAATATATAATATATTAAATATATTATAATTATAAAAATAATTAATATTTATCTATATATTTAAAATTTTAAAATATATATATATATTTTTATATATAATAATATATATATAATTATTATATTATTATAAAAATAATATATATATATATTTTTAATATTATTATATATAATTTTTAATATAATATATAATAAAATATTATATAAAATATTAATTATAATGTAAATTTTTAAATATATATGTTATATATATATAATACATAATATAATATATTATATATATAATTATATATATAATTTTAATTATATATATATTATTTATATATAATATATATTAAATATGTTATATTATATTATAATTATATATAATATATAAAATTATTTTATTATATAGCATATATAGATACATATATATTTATTATAATAATAATTATATATTTAATTATTAAAATATATATAATATACCATGCATTTTATGTGTGTGGTGTGTGTTGTGTGTGTGTGTGTGTGTGTTTTTGGTGTGTGTTGTGTGTGTGTATTGTGCGTGTGTGTGGTGTTTTGGGTGTGTGGGGTTTTTGGTGTGTGTGGGGGCGTGTGGTGTGTGGGTGTGGTGTGTGTGTGTGTGTGTGTGGTGATTGTGGTGTGTGTGTTGTGTGATGTGGTGTGGTGTTGTGTGTGGTGTGTGTGTACCCCCGCGCGCGGTTATTCCTCCATCACCCAATTACCCCAACAACTATCACCCTTCTTTCCCATCCACGCATCAGTCTGCCTTCCTCCTCATTTACCACTTTGCCCTCTTTAACATAACACATACGTTTCCCCCAAAACCCAAATGCCTTCGATCTTCTACCATCACCCTACCATCCATCAATTTTCCCCTCTCCTTTGCCATAGTTTTCTTCACGTTACACCCTCGTTTGCCATTCCCTTACCTGCTATCACCCAACCTTTTTCCCCTGCCCACCATCCCTAGCCATTTTTTTCCCCCCACTCCCGACTGCCCTCTTTAGCCCTACCTGAAATCAGGGGTACCCCTGCTTCCTGTTAAGTCTTCCTGAGCGAAACAGGAAAACATGTGGATCCCCCAAACTGTCGCTTCAAAACAAAACCTCGAGATTATTTATAGGTGTGGGGGGGTTTACAATTTTCAAAAGAAAAGCCCCCCCACGGCAGGGCCTGGTGACCCTGAAAGGAACCCCAATCACCACCGTTGATTTATGTAATGAGGGCTCCTACAGCCTTAGGACAATTGTACGGTCACCACCAGGTTAGCTGCAAGGCCAAGCTCAAGTATGGTGTATGTAGAAGGGCACAGAGCACGGTGGTGTGCCTCAAGGCACATAAGGAAGCCAAAAGAGACAGCTCTCATCAGAGACAGGGCATCTTGAGGGACCTATGAAAAAAATATAACTTCTTGCTCAGCCCCTGCCTCTTGTGGGATCACCCGTTATTTTGAGCTTGCATTTCTACAACTCATCAGCAAGTTCTGGGAAGCTTTCATTCTGAGAGAATGGTACTAAACCGGCTCAAATGGAAACTGGGACATGAGCACATGCAGTATAGCCACCCACTTAGGCACAGCCAGCACTTTCACATATGTGGTAGTATTCCTAGATCTGGAGAAGGCTTTTGAACTAGCATGTCCTCTTGCTGATCCAGAGGGGAATTATAAGCAAGCTCTTGGCCTGGATAGGTGACTATTTCAGAAACAGGACGGCCAGAGTAATTTTCCAGTCTTCTATGACAGCACTTGCCACTAGAAAATGCTACACCAAAAGGTGAGATCCTCATTCTGGCCCTTTTCAACACCCTAATTTCCGGCATCCTCAACATACACCATCCAGAAGGTGCAACATCATCTATTCAGACGATAATGCAATTATCTCCATTGGTCATCCAACGACTAAAGAGAGCCCAGAGCTGCATCCTGACCTTGTGTCTGAGTTAAGTTATAGGCCTTGGCTATGAAACTTAACATTCACAATATAAATTTGTGTGTCTAGGGAATAGACCTAAAGTGGGTTCAAGTCTTTCAATACCTTGGGTATTGGTCAACCAGAATCTCTCCTGCACTAAGGGAAGACTGACATAAGATGACTGGGAGACAAAGAACTGAAATCATTCTATGTACATGCTGTCGCCTTGATTACTGCTAAGCCAAATCAATATATATATATATATATATATATATATATATATATATATATATATATAATATATATGTATTGTTACGCTGGCCACCTCGTCTCTCTGCCACCAACACAAAGCAGGCTAGGCAGACGGCGTGCTATCCACAGGGTCGTGAACACTGAACAGTTCCAAGAGGCACCAAGCACCACAGCGTCCCAGAACACCATGAGGGGAAACGCCAAGTGGCGAGGCAGGGCACGAAATAAACACAAAATGACAGTCTTTCCTTTATTTACACAAGTTATTTACCCGTACACTTTTCTATAGGCACAATACAGGGGGAAACCAGCATGTCACACTGCACGATACAGCTCATAACAGGGCAACACAAAGTCTATCAGGTCACAAGGGCACACACGAGGTTTTCACAGGAGCAGCACCCAACTGCGTCTCTTGGCTTGTTCCTCCGCTCACAGCCAGTTGCGTCATGTTTGCCCATGTCATCCTTTTCATGTTAACACATGTTTCGCACAGAGACAAAGACCCACTGGCGTAGCAATATATATATATATATGTGTGTGTGTGTGTATATATATATATATATATATATAATATATATATATATATATATATATATATTGTTAAGCCGACCGCCTCGTCTCTCTGCCACCAACACAAGGCAGGCTAGGCAGACGGCGTGCTATTCACAGGGTCGTGAACACTGAACAGCTCCAAGAGGCACCAAGCACCACAGCGTCCCAGAACACCACGAGGGGAAATGCCAGGTGGCGAGGCAAGGCATGAAATAAACACAAAATGACAGTCTTTCCTTTATTTACACAAGTTATTTACCCGTACACTTTTCTATAGGCACAATACAGGGGGAAACCAGCAGGTCACACTGCACGATACAGCTTATAACAGGGCAACACAAAGTATATCAGGTCACAAGGGCACACACGAGGTCTTCATAGGAGCAGCACCCAACTCCGTCTCCCACTTGGCTTGTTCCTCCGCTCCTCCGCTCACAGCCAGTTGCGTCATGTTTGCCCAGGTCCCTTCATGTTAACACATGCTCAGGTCATCCTTTTCATGTTAACACATGTTTCGCACAGAGACAAAGACCCACTGGTGTAGCACTATCCCCCCCTATCAAGCAGACGACCCATCTGCTCTGACATACCTAAACATGAAACAAAATACAGAAAATTTAAATAAAATTAGTCCTCAGGGACAAACAAAATTCTTTCAAACAAAAGTAACCGTAATTGATACGACCTCCTTACCAGCGCCTCCACATCCTGCGCCAGCTGGGACAGTGTCTCGCCACACTCACGAGTCCGCTTCTTCAAGCGGGCCCGATATACCTCGGCCTGGTGGTGGTGCCCGAAACGGCTTTTCAAAGCCTCCGTCACGCTGGTGTAAGAGGCCTGTTGGGATGGCGACAGATGCCCCAACACTTCCACCGCGGGGCCCCTTAGCGCTGTTACCAGCTGCAGGGCCTTCTCTTCCTGGCTCCAGCCCTGGGCAGATGCCAGCATTTCAAATTGGGCGACATATGCCTCCCAGGCCACCTTCCCGTCGTACTCAGCTGGCTTACGCCTCACAGAATGGTTGGAGGCCGAGGGGCTGCAGGGTGGAGAATGCGTGCCGTGAATTAACACGCCCGGGGGGGAGGAAGGGGGTTGACCGGATCCGAGTTTGCCGCTACCTATACCCAAGGGAGCGGTTCCGATGGGTCCTCAGCCTTCTGCAGCGACCACTAGCTCCGACACGATGCTGCGAGGCCCGGGGGTTTCCTGCCACGGACCCTAGGCAGACCCAGTAAATCTGACACTCTGGCATCTGTTGCCAGAACCTCGTCTGCCTTCTCTGCTTGCAACGTTACTACCTCGTGATGCCGCCTTTCTGCCTTCACTTCCTCCCTCAGGCCCTGAACCTCACCCTTCAGAGTCTGCACCTCCTCCATCAGTTCACTCTTCACGCTGTTGCAGGCCTTGTCGGTGTACTGCTGAGTTTCCATCTTCACAGATGCGAGATTGCTCTGTAGCACCTCAACAAGTTGGCAGAACTGTTCCTCTGCCTTCCTTGCCTGCATCTCGACGAGATGGTGCACCTGCTCGTGTGCCTTCTGTGCCAGCTCTTCTGCCCTTTGTGCCATTTCCTCCCTCATACCGGCCAGCATGGCAGTGATCAGGTCCATCTGGCTCGGCTTCACCTCACTCGTGCCTGCCTCAGTCATAGCCTCCTCTCCCTCATGGCTGCCGCCATCTTTGGATGACATGATAAATCGGCGATCTCAATGATCAAATATCACAAATCCCACTCCTGACACCATTTGTTACGCCGACCGCCTCGTCTCTCTGCCACCAACACAAGGCAGGCTAGGCAGACGGCGTGCTATTCACAGGGTCGTGAACACTGAACAGCTCCAAGAGGCACCGAGCACCACAGCATCCCAGAACACCACGAGGGGAAATGCCAGGTGGCGAGGCAAGGCATGAAATAAACACAAAATGACAGTCTTTCCTTTATTTACACAAGTTATTTACCCATACACTTTTCTATAGGCAGAATACAGGGGGAAACCAGCATGTCACACTGCACGATACAGCTTATAACAGGGCAACACAAAGTATATCAGGTCACAAGGGCACACACGAGGTCTTCACAGGAGCAGCACCCAACTCCTTCTCCCTCTTGGCTTGTTCTTCCGCTCCTCCGCTCACAGCCAGTTGCGTCCTGTTTGCCCAGGTCCCTTCATGTTAACACATGCCCAGGTCATCCTTTTCATGTTAACACATGCCCAGGTCATCCTTTTCATGTTAACACATGTTTCGCACAGAGACAAAGACCCACTGGTGTAGCAATATATATATATATATATATATATATATATATATATATATATATTATTTGATCATTTCCGTTTCATCAAAGAAATCGGAAATCCAAAAGGAAGCATGAAATAACCATTGCTATTTAATATACCCAGTGGACGTAAAAGATAAATGAAGTAAATACCCCTTCATTTTTGGATGCCTGAGGTTTTCCATGATATATCTAATATTTCATTTTAAGTTTATATTATCTAGAAATTAATTTATTATAATTCTCCCCAAACACTACAAAAAAAATAAAAAATAAAAAAAAAATAAAAAATAAAAAATAAAAAATAAAAAAATAAAAAGATAAATAAAATAAAGCCATCTATACCAGTCATCGCATGCTTTTAACCATTATTAAAACCAATGCACTTGATGTGTTTGCTGGTGACTTGAAAAAAATGCATTTAAACGGTAAAATGGAAATGTTCACTTTCAATTTTATGGGTGACCGAGTTATATTTCCCCTAATGTAGGAGGACCTCACACAGAGTCTGCCAAGAAGCCTCCACTCCTCTAGATCTGGCCCTGGTCTGACATGGGAATGACAGAGTTGCGGTGGAGGGATGGTAGAGCAGTGGTGTGGTGTGGGATGGCAGGCTGACAGTGTGTTGGAAGGATGGTTGTGGAGGAATGGCAGTGGAGTGGTGGAGGGAAGGGAGGGTGATGGCCTGTTGGAGGAATGACGGTGATGGTGTGCTGTAGAATGGTAGAGTGGAGGAATGGCAGATTGATAGGGCGGTAGATGAATGGCAGTGATGTTGTGCCTCGGTAATGGCAATAATAGCATATTGTGGTGTGGTGGAAAGATGGCAGGGTGATGGTAAAAGAAAACATTCAAACACAAAACATTTTCTTTATTTTTTCTCCTAGTATTAGGAATAGAAGAGATTTTTTCTCCTTCGTAACTGATTACAGTATGCATTGGAAGAGCTTGAGCAACGGCAATATTACATTTAAATGTAAAATAAATGTGGAATTCTACAGAAGCGTTTCGTCGGTCGCAGGATGCGTTCGGGCGGTATTCACGAAAGGTCTTAGAGAATAAGCAATAAACCCTATTTTGATAATCTATTGTAAGACGATAATGTAAATATGGCAATAAATCTTGCTTGTATAATAACATTATATCTAAATGTGATATGGCTATCCCTGCGCTTATTGTCATTGCATTAGTTGTAAAGGCGGCCACCGCTATTTGTATATTTTTAATAAAATACAACAATAAAAAAAATGTAGGAGACGACCCAACTAACGTTTGATCATTTGTCAAAATAGGCCTCCAAAGCGGAATAATCATCAATAGAGGAAAATTTGCATAAGAACCAATTAAAGGCAGTCCTTATGCCTTGGGACAAAAATAAAGCCAGTCCTTGCAGACATGAACAGAAAATATCACTAGAATATAAAAAAAACGCTTAGATTAAAGTTTAACAGTAAATAAAATGGGTCTCCTAAGATTTTTGTAACACATTCAATGTAGAATTATCTTCAGATTTGTGTAAAATTGCATTGTAGTTTCAAAGGTAGTCCTTAAGTGCACGGGACACTTCCACACCTACCCTAAAATTTAGACAAAAATGGTCTGTCTAAGACATTATCGTGGGGAGTCATAAACAAATTTGCCGAGTCAATGACATATGAAGATAATCACACATCAGTAATGACAAATAACCTTGGGCCCATTCTGATTTATTGTCAACCATTAACTCACTTTCTACATATTTACAGCAATTTTCTAGTCAAAAATACAAATGTCACTGCGTGGCTTCACTGCAACCTCAACAGATCTATGGTTGCCTAAATTTTAGTTGAATATATAAAATGTGTAATGCTATTGTCATTATAGAAGTTTTATTGCAGTATGTCGTTTTAACATATTGCAATAAATTATGTTCACAGAGTTTATAACGATGTAAATGTTACCATCATTAGCTGTGAGATGTGACACGGGCATAACTGCCGTATCATTAAACGTTCTCGCGGGGCGGGTTTTCCCCTAACACAGCTCCCCCGCACTTTTAAGTATAGATAAAGTTGTGCGGTTGTTGCTCGCCCCGCGAGGCCCCACATAACATTGGAACAAATGCGGGGCAGTGTAGAAGCACGACCTCGCAACCTGGAGTTCAGTGTAATTTCCCAGGTTGGGTCACATCAGGTCCACAGCCATGTCCGCGCTCATTGGACAGCGGGCCCCCCTCGTTCCCTGCGCGCTTACACAGCGCTAGTGTACTTAAGCCGTAGAGCCCGAAACGAGATCAAAGAGATGAACAGGCTCCTCCCCTCTCTCCCTGCGGTGAATCGGTCCTTAATTGGACGATTCAGAGAGAGGGGATGATCGGTTCCGGCAAGGGTGGCGGACGGGGCGCAGCGGGTGGTGCCGAGCAACGCCAAGAGAGTTACCATGATGCCATGATCCCTCGATCGTGTGGCTTTTGCATGGGCATATTAAGAGATGCACCGCGCCCGGTTCCCGTGGCCCAATCCTCCCCGGGCCTCGGGCTTCTTCGTGTTATACCCGGACCGGTGCCCGACGCCCCATTGGGGTTGGGGTTTGCCCGATGCCTATGTGCTTGCAAATTTGGT
>NC_051398.1:22994338-23001273 GCF_015228065.2 Penaeus monodon | reverse complement strand
ACATATACATATTTATAAATGCAATTCTGTAACTATAAAATATTTTATTATATATATATAATATATATATATATATATATTATATTATATATATATGCATATATATTTTTGTATATATATATATATATATATATATATATATATATATATAGAGAGAGAGAGAGAGGAGAGAAGAGAGAGAGAGGAGGGGAAAGAGAGAGAGAGAGAGAAATGTGTATTTATGTTTACTGTTATATATTTTATATATATATATATATATATTATAAAATATTATATTTTACATATATACATACATAGGCCTACATATATGAACAGCATGCGTTTATTAAATGTTTCTTTATTTAAACTTTGATCTATAACACAAGCTCAGATATATTTACGTTAATGTACTCTACCCAACGATAGAATATGAAACTTATGTTTAAATGACAGTTTAAAATTAACAGTACATAATAAATCAATTTCGGGCCTTTGATTCGAGAATATGTTTGGACGCAGATGCCCCCATATGTCGATATGCATATAATTAAGAAAAAAAATAAATGTTCTTCTGAATTATATGCGGGGTTACATAAGCACAATTTGTGTAACCCATTGGACAATGGACCACGTGGTTGGTTCCTTTGGCTCTATATAGATTTAAGAAACCATTAACTGAGCGAGGGCGTAGATGACGATTTTATCTGACCTCCCAGTTCGTGGCCAGCGCCCGACGTGGTAAGGTTGGGCCAGCCATCGCACTCAGGGCGGGGTGGCCGGCACTGACCCCACGCTCACCGCTTTACCCCAAGGCATCGTCTCGTGTGCTTCCCTCATTGTGTTGTACTCTTATTAATAAAGAGTCAAGCCTTTAAACCACTATCACTGCCAACCAGTCACAGCTATTGATCAGAGTTCTGAGACTCTTACAATTCTTGGCCAATATGGTGTGTACATATGCACAATTTGTGTAACCCATTAGACAGTGGACCACAGGCTCTATGTCGAGTTAAGAACCATCAACTCAGCGAGGGCGTAGAAAGAAAATTTATTGACCTTGTTTTGACGTTTGGGAAGGGCACTTTACCCCACACTCACCGCTTTACCCCAAGGGATCTCTTTTTGTGTCCCCCCACTGTGTTGTACTCTTTTTTAAGAAAGAGTCAAGCTGTCATAACAACTGCAGCAATTGTAATAGGGTTCCGAGCCCGTTATAACTGGTGGCAAGGTGGTCATTGCAAACTGAAAAAAAACGCTCGACCCACCTCCCGAAACCATGTCTACAAAAACCTCGTGAGTAAAAACATTTGAGCCTCTTTATTTTTTTTCCCTCCCTTCTTCTCCCAAAATGTGTAAAGCTGTTGGTTTTTTTTGGGTAAAAAATGCTAAGTGACAGCAAATGGCCCGTCTCACGTTCTGACCTCAGATCGCATTACTGTGTGATCATGGTTGTGGTCAATAAAATGAATATCATTCGTTGTTAAGTAGTTAATTAATCTTTCTCGATTATTAGAGATTATATTGTTTCAACTGCAGTGGATTTAATGCGTTCATGATTTATTACGAATATCATTTCATTTATTTCTCTTTTCCTCTCATAGCGCGTTTTTCCCGTCTTGACCTGGGCCGTGCTTTCTCTTTCGCTTATGGTCGGTTGGACTGAATAGGGTCAAAAAATGACTGCTTTTTTTTCCCGTCTGACCTGGCCTCACTCTCACTTCCGTCAGTCAGGATGCAGGAAGGCCCTTATATGTAGATCGGTTCCCAACTATATATAGCG
This sequence comes from Penaeus monodon, assembly GCF_015228065.2. Classification (NCBI taxonomy): domain Eukaryota; kingdom Metazoa; phylum Arthropoda; class Malacostraca; order Decapoda; family Penaeidae; genus Penaeus; species Penaeus monodon. The sequence goes on along the minus strand of NC_051398.1, from coordinate 22,999,514 downwards.
TCGGGACCGACGATAACCGAATGAGGACCCTGCATAAACGGTCACCTTAGGATGCTGTGACGGATGCTGTGACGTCACCGGAAGATCGCCATAGGCCTACAGACCAGGATGTTCATCACAGCAGGCATTAAATCGCCCTATGATGTAGTGGAAGGGCGCCGCCTGCCGAGATCCAGCGAAGGACCAGGAAGTCGCTAGCACAGGTACCAGTCGCCCCAGGATGCTGTGGATGGGTGCCACCTGCCTGGATGCCTGCAGATCTAGTTAATTCCAGGAGCTCGTCAGCGCAGGTATCAGCTGCCCTGAGATACCGAGAGGACGCCTCCTGCCCGGATGCCTGTAGATCCAGACGAAGATTACAAGGGACGTGTGGACGAGCATGCAGCCGAGAAGGACCTGGACGAGTCCGTGAGGACGTGTGGACGAGGATGCTGCCGAGTTAGGCTTAGACGAGGACCAACCAAAGTTAGGTCACCCTTGAGGCAAATATAAGGCGTCTTGGGTGAGGTGTGAGTAGGTGGCCAAGCATATTGCGTGTACATAAGCACAATTTGTGTAACCCATTAGACAATGGACCACGTGGCTAGTTGCCATGTAGCTTTATGTCGAGTTAAGAACCATCAACTCAGTGAGGGCGTAGATGAGGATTTTATCTGACCTCGTCTGACCCCCAGTTCGTGCCCAGACCCCAACGTGGTAAGGTCGGTCCAGCCTTCACCCTCAGGGCGGTTGGCCGGACACGTTACCCTGTGGCTCACTGCTTTACCATAAGGCATGTGTGTTCCCTTACAGTGTTGTACTCTTCCTCAATAAAAAGTCAAGGCGTTATAACTACTGTCACTGCCAACCAGTCAAAACCATTGTTCAGAGGCATTCATAGCCCTTTACAATATATATTGTAGTGGTTGGTGTGCAGCTACTCTGCCACCACTCTTTCTACAGGAGCTGATGAGTATTCCTCGGGTGATGAATCATAGGGTATGAGCATGGGCAGGGGGAAAAATGCTGGGCACATTTACCTCCTAAGTTTTACAGGAGTAGAGAGATCAATATCTGTTTTCCACGGCATTTATTGCTGTAACCTAGGTCACATATCAGAAAATGTACAGGCAGTCACACTGAACATAAAAAAGTACCAATAACACAAGCACAAAAGTCAGCCCAGCCCACACTCACACTCCTTCACAACCAAGGTTACCCACCATCTGCTGGCGGTGGCGACGCTACCACTCACTCAGGCAAGGGATTGCCACCTTTCCAAGTTGTGAAGGGATTGGGTGTGGTCTACGAACTCTCTCAGACCTGAAATTCATTTATGTTCTCCTGTAGTGGGGCGTTTAATAAAAGACAACAAGGGTGTGCCAAGGTATCAGCAAGCGCATTCAAGAAAAGTACCCAAGTGGCAACATGGTCATCACCCATTCTCATAAGTGAATCCATGAATCCGGATGTGTTCTTGTACTACAATATACGTCATACTACAGTCCCTCCCTCGGAACAGGAAACGCCACACCTCCAGGAGTGCCAGTACCTGATAGCATCATGTACAAATTTATATAAAAACTATACAAAACCCAAAAGTGTATAATTCAAAAATCTTAAAAATACAAAAGACTAGTAAAATACCATTATGTGAAAGATGGCACAACACTCAAGATTTTTTTTTTTTTTTTTTTTTTTTACACTATAGTTTGAGCTGATGGTCCAGGACCCATGGTTCAAAATCCAATTTCAGGGTCCCCACTACCATAAATGTTTTCGAGTCATTCACAACACAACAACTGGTCAGTTTCCTTGAGGTAGTCCACTTCAACAGCTGGAGTGCAGGGGCATATCTGGTTGGCATGTACTCTGATGGCATGGTGTGGTGGTCGCAAGTCCAAAACATTGTAACTAATGGGGCCCAACCGCTTCTGTACATGGTAGGGACCAAGCCACTGGTCACCCAAGGGTGTACAGTTCTCTAGACCTTACATAGGACCATAGTGCCCTCCTAGTATGGGCCTGAGGTACATGCGGCTCAGTCATACTGGGCCTTGTTGGTCTGCCGCATCTTCCGCTCACTTCAACAGCTAGCCGGTGGGCATCTGCAAGACATGCCAATATCAGGTCTGGGTCCACAGTCTGGCAATTAGTCAGCCCTTCCCAAAAAGTGCCTTATGACCCGTCAGTAGATACAATGGCTGGTCCCCCACAGCATGATGGATGGCCGAGTTCAGGGTGAACTTCAGGCAGATGGGTCAGCCACTGTGAAGGAGCCTGCCAAGCCATTGCCGCCAGCGTGTCCTTCACCGTCTGATTGGTGCGCTCCACCACCCCATTGGACTGGGGGTGATGGGTCACCGTGAGTGTTGCACTTGCAGGACCTCTAGAAGTGAGCACCACTCATCGCAGGAGAACTCCAGGTCATTGTTGGTGTGGAGATGGTCAGGTGGCCCAAACAGTCACATAGTGGTCGACAAAGGCCCAAAGCACTCTGTTGGCCCTCTTGTCACGCAGTGGGACCAGCTGTATGAACCATGTGTGGTGGTCCACAAGGGAGAGTACATACCGAAATTCTGTCGCTGATCCCTGCAGTCCATAAGGTCAGCTGACACTCACCAGTGGGGCCGCCTTCCATTGGGGCGTGTCCTTCTACACCCTTACGCTGCTGACATGCATGGCAGCCAGCCATGTACTCCCTTACCAGGCGATCATATTGGAGAAGTACCAGGCGCCCTGCAGGTTCTGGAACGTATAGTGGACCCCAGGATGGATAGCAGTTGGAGGGCAGTGAGCATGTAGTAGTGCCTGTGGCTGGAGTGTTCGGGAACATAAACCTGCCTCACTACCCGTCAGGAAAGGTCCGCAGGTAGTACAGTACACCCTCCTGCACCTCAAAGCTGGAGAGTGCAGCAGGAGGTCTTTCCCTGGTATAGTCCAGCATCCTTCCAGCCAACCCAGGAGGTCTTTGCATGCCGGGTCCTGTAGCTGATGCTCCCTCATCTGCACGGCTGTCATTATAGGGAGGTCCAGCTCATCAGCAGCATCCTTTGCCTGTTCTAGTGGGCCTAGATGGAGTTACATTACCTGCCGGTCGTGAAAGAAGGTCTGGCACGTGGTTGTATGTGCACATGTGTACCGGTTCAAGTGAGTGCACTTTGGCACCTGGAAAATACCTTAGCCAGGGGCTGGTGGTCCGTCCAGATTACAAAACATTGAACGTAAACATACAGGTCAAAGGCACAGACAGCTTCTACCACGCCAACGCCTCCAGGTCAGTGACGGCATAGCGGGTCTCGGTGTCCCTCAGGGTGTGGGACAGTAAACGACAGCATGTGGCATACCCTTTGCAACGCAAAGGGTATGCACAGAATGGCCCCACCTAAAGCATGGCCCCACCTAAAGCATGTGTGTTGGCATCACAGTGCACCTTGAAGGGTTGGCTAAAGTTTGGTAGGCACAGCACTGGGCTCTTGACCAGGGTGTCCTTCAAGGCAGTGAAGGCCTGTTGAGCAGCGTCTCCCCACTCAAATTTCGCCCCTTTCTTGGTGAGGGCTGTAAGGGGCTTAGCCCTCGATGCAAACCCTGGATGTGCGATGAAAGAAACCACAGGCACTCAGGAAGCGCCAGACATTCTGCACCCTGCGAGGCTGCTTCATGTTAGCAATGGCAGTGGTCTTTTCTGGATTGGGCCTCACACCCTCGGAACCAACAAGGAAACCCATGGGCTTCACTTGGTTCCAGGAAGGAGGCGAACCCAAGCACAGTTCTTGGACGTTTCTTTCGTGGCTTCAGGTGCAAGTTAACAACCCACACACTGGAACAGCGACCATAGACAGTCACCAGGGTGCGGGGAACAGTGAGGCAATCTGTACAAGTTTCGACGATGGCCAGGCTGTGGGTTACCCAAATTTACCAAAACTAGTCTCTACCACGGTCTACTCAGCTACATGGACAGGTGAGACAGCTACTGGTGAAGGGGACCGTAACAGCTCGGGAATGTCATCCAATTCAGATGCCTCGTCAGCTGCATTCTGGCAGGCAGGAACACGATAGCCCATTGAGCCCCCTCTGTGCCGGTATCCATCCAGTTCCACATAGCTCTCAGCAGGAACACCATCCAGGAACATGCGGACAGGGAAGCCATGTAGGAGGTCCATAACTCATTAATATGTCTCCAATAAACATCAAACAGCAAAATCTGCTAAAATAAAAGGCTATGAAAATTTTAAAGTTGAAAAACACTAGACCTCATGACACATTTGAAATAAAAGTTGAAAAATACTAAAACAGGCAGCAAAACCTGTTAAAACAGTAAAAGACCCCATGAAACATTTAAAGTAAAATTTGAAAAATACTAAAACAGGCAACAAAACCCTACTAAAACGGTAAAAGAACCCATGAAACATTTACAGTAAAAATTGAAAAATGGTAAAACAAATATAAACGAGAGACGTAGGCAGGGAGGTAAACAAAACTTCACTATACTCACTCTTGCCACCACGAATCTTTAGTAGCTGGTGTGTAGCTACTTACCACTCACCCTTGTTACGGGAGCTGACAAGTATTCCTCGGGCCGGGCACAGTTACACAGTTGAGTTCATTTACAGAAAACGTACAGGCAGTCACACTGATCATAAAAAAGTACCGATAACACAAGCACAAAAGGCAGCCCAGTCCACATTCACACTCCCTTCGCAACCGAGGTTATCCGCCAACTGCTGCCGGTGGCGACTCCACCGGTCACCCAGGCAAGTGAAGGGGTTGGGTGTGGGCTACGAACTCTCAAAGACCTGAAATTCATTTTATGTTCTCCTGGAGGTGGGGCGTTTAATAAAAGACATCAAGGGCGTGCTGAAGGGTGTCAGCAAGCGCATTCAAATAAAGAAAAGCACCCCAAGTGGCAACACGGTCATCACCCGTTCATATAAATGAATCTGCGAATCCGGATGCATTCTTGTACACAGGTATACGTTATACTGCAATATCTATCTATCTATCTATCTATCTATCTATCTATCTATCTATATATATATATATATATATATATATAATATATATATATATATATATATAATATATAATTATATATATATATATATATATATATATATATATATATATATATAATAATATATAATAATATATATATATATATTAATTATATATATATATATATATATATATTATATAT
>NC_051398.1:22972516-22994238 GCF_015228065.2 Penaeus monodon | reverse complement strand
CATCCGATGACCTTTCAACTGTCTATTGAAGTATTTCACTCGCTCGCTTGCTCCTCTCGAGGTGGATACCTGTGCAGCATGACCCCGCAACCTGAAGTTCAGCGTAGTTTCCCAGGTTGGGTCAAATCAGGTCCACAGCCATGTCTTTGCACTCATTGGACAGCGGGCTCCCCTCGTTCCCTGCGTGCTTACACATCGCTTGTGTACTTAAGCCGCAGAGCCCGAAACGAGATCAGCATTCCCCGATCCTCTAGCAGAGCAGACAACAGCAGCAGCACCACAAGGACTCTCCAGTCCTCAGCCGACTGGGGAGCCCGTTGATCTCCGACTCCACCACCAACACCCAGCCATACCTGTGGGCACTCGCACCCACAACAAACACTCCCCAAAGAGATAAGACGCCAGTAACCCCAAATAGTAGATGCGCAACCATCCATCTACTATACTGGTGACCCGGGAGTGACACGTTATGGTATTTCGCTCGCTCGCATTGCTCACTCTCTGGAGGGGAAGTACCTGTAGCAGCAAGACCCTGCAACCTGGAGTTCAGCGTAGTTTCCCAGGTTGGGTCACATCAGGTCCACAGCCATGTCCGCGCTCATTGGACAGTGGGCTCCCCTCGTTCCCTGCGTGCTTACACAGCGCTAGTGTACTTAAGCCACAGAGCCCGAAATGAGATCGACAGACAGCCGGAGGACGAATCAGAAGCAGGATAGATGAACAGGCTCCTCCCCTCTCTCCCTGCGGTGAATCGGTCCTTGATTGGACGATTCAGAGAGGGGGGATGATCGGTTCCGGCAAGGGTGGCGGACGGGGCGCAGCGGGTGGAGCCAAGCAACGCCAAGAGAGGTAGCATGATGCCATGATCCCTCGATCATGTGGCTTTTGCATGGGCATATTAAAGAGATGCACCGCGCCCGGTCCCATGCAATCTCGGCCTCGGCTCTTCCGCGTTACCGGACGGTGACGCGCCCCCCATTGTTTGATGCCACGATGCTATGTGCTTGCATGTAGCTTCGTGCCCTACTAGCCTACTCTTTCCTATGCGAATTTTCGGCATTAGGATGACTCTGTGCACACCTTCTGGTGAACTGGACCCCATCTTCGGGCGCGTGCTCGGACGTGGGCAGACCTTTACCTCCCGCAGGGGAGGGTGTGTCTGGGGGGCCTTAGAAGGCCTGCCTTACGGTGTGCATAGAGTTTGCCATTCTTTTGTTAGGGATTGGTCTGGCAGACCATCTGATGACTGCCACTCTTTTTCTTTCGAATAGGGTGATAGGCAGGTAGAGCCCCCTTGTCAGGCCTTCAGCCAGGTTCTGTCTAATAGCAGCTGCTAGACAGAACATCAAGTTCCCGTGATAGGAAGTACCTGGATAAAAGTTAGTCTTTCTCCCTCACTGTGATGAAATAGTCTGTGGTTGACTATTTCAGAGGGACGAAGGAGCTTACTGGAACAGGTACAGAACCCACCCTTCTCTCACTGAGGTGAAACATCCTTTGGATGTTTCAGAGAGAAGAGGGTTCCACCTCAAAACCGTCCTGCCATAGGAACCTCCTGGAAAAATGTTAATTTCTCTCCCTCACTGTGGTGAAACAGTCTGTGGCCGGCTGTTTTCAGAGGGATGAAGGAACTGACAGGAACAGGTGCAGGACCCCCCTCTTTTCTCAATGAGGTGAAACAACCTTTGGGCGTTTCAGAGAAAAGAGGATTCACTTTGAAAAAGGGTACAGGTCCCCTCCGAGGAGCGGAGAGGAACTGCCTGGAAAAAGTGAAAGAGCTCCCTTCCTCACTGAGGGAGGAGCAGAAGTGTTCCCAGCAATGATGTCCTGTAGGTGGAAGGGCATCCCCTCTGGGATACTCCCAGAGGTTGACACCTACCCACGTGTTTGCCGTGCGTGGCACCCTTGTGAGCTGGGAGACGGGAGTCCTGGAGGTTGAGCGATGCCGTGCACGAGTACGCCCTGCGGCTAGCAACACGCCTCTTTGGTCCTCTATTCTGGCAAGACAGGCGGCCTGATCCAGGCCCGGTCAGGTCAATCGGCTGGTCTCCCTCGGGAGGCTAGGGTCAAGCAGTCATGCTGCCGTTGGTACCCACACCGTCCGTGTGTACCAGTGCAATCGGCTGACTGGCTGCGTATATTCACTCATCACCCCTGTTGCTGTTAGACATTGGTTCTAGCACTCAGCTTCCCTTGTTGGACTCCGTGGTGGGTGGGGGCGTGAGTGGATGAAGCACTGCCAAGTATATGGAAAAACTAAACCAAAATCCCCCACAGACAGACCTTACTGTTGACCCGTGCAAGGCCCAGACCACGGCAGCCACCCTGAAGCCTTACGTGCCTCCGGGTGGCAAAGAAAACCCCGAGCACAGGATGACACTGTCATGCTGCTGCCAAGATGGCAGACAAGACAAACAAATCAGGTACAAACATGTCTGTCCATCAGATGGACTCTCGTGCTGGCCCCTCCAGGCCAGCACCCAGACCAGGAAGGTCTCTGAGCCCCCCTCAGACGACCCCACTGACTGAATCAGGAGCACCAGCTGAACCAGCCGAAACAGCTGGTGCCTCCACGAGCAAGCCCCAAAGCCGAAAGGGCGGACCGAAACGGCCGAGGCCGGAGTCCGACTCTGATGGCGAGACTGGACCCCCAAGGCGTTTCCTGCAATTCAAGGTCCCCGTTAAACCCGAAGGCTTCGACAATGCCTACCAGATGGTAAGGGCATTGGAGAGCCAGCGTAAAATCCGGCTGTCGATCGGGTTGCGCGAGATCAGGGCATGATCATCGTGCCCAAAGATCAAGCCACCCTTTGTTTCCTGCAGGAGACAAAGGAGTTAAAAGATGGGAGGAAAGTGAGCCTCTCGCCACTGAACCCCGAGGAGAAGAGAGTCAAGATGGTGCTACTTGGCTTCTCAGTCTCATACGATGTGGAGGTGATAACATCACACCCACAGGTCGTGGAGCTTCCCGATTGTCGAAGGGGAAGACTCCAACCAGGCAAGTCCTGGTGACCATGAAAGGTACCCCAAGCTCCACCCTTGATCTGGGTAACTGGGGTACCTACAACCTACGCACTTATGTGCCTGAACCACTTCGGTGTTTCAAGTGCCAGAAGTACGGACACCACCAGGCTAACTGTACAGCAAGCCAAAATGTGGTGTCTGTAGCAAGGCACACAATACTGAGGTGTGCATCAAGGCACATAAAGAAGAAAAGAAGGACACAACAGCCAAATGTCCTAATTGTGCCAAGAGGCATCACGCCTGGAGCCTGGCTTGCTCTGTCAGGAAAGAGGCGGCCCTCAAACGGCAAGAGGTTGCCAAGAAGCGACCAGACTTTGTTCCTGCCCCCCCAGGCACCTACGTCTGGGGGAGGAACAAAAGCGAAAAGGCTTCCCGACCTCCTAAGAGGAAGGAAGCTGCCCCCCAGCCAAAACCGGAGATCTCCGACAATCAGGAGTTCCCCCAAGTAAAGCAAGTGCAGAGGAACCACAGGAAGAAAGGTTCCAACAGCACCACACGGTCCCCCCCAGACCCAGAAGACATGTTCTTCGACGAGGGGGACATGTCGATCCTGATCACTGCTGTGGTCACAGCAGTGGCAGTATCCCTGTCCAGGACCGAGGAAGAGGCGGATAGGCAGTCAGTGTTTGCCATGACGACTCTTAAACGACCGTGAAAAGCATAAAGGAAGGAAGATGGAGAAGGCCAAATCAGCCCAATCCTCTCCTCAGCCCAGGTCGAGACTCCCCCCCCTCTCCAAGCCAGGCTATGCCTCACAGGCAGAGCCTAGCCAGGCTATGCCCTCACGGGCAGAGCCTAACCAGGCTGATTCAGTGCCACAAGCCGAATCAGAAGAAGCTGAGCCTGCCCAGCAAGGCCAGCCAATGCACAGAACAGCCTGGCCAGAAAAAGCCAAAGACGAAAAGTCAGAGCTACCAAAGGCTCTCCACCCCCCAGTGGATCCAGGGATAGCCTGACAGCCGAAAGAGAGTCCTCAAGCAGTGAGGATCTCACAATGGAGTTGTCAGACTCCGACCGTCACCCGAATGTGACGATGTCTCTGATGTAACTATCAATTAGTAACATCATGACACGCAATCTAAGCATTCTGCAGTGAACATCTGTGGCTTCTCCTCAAGGAGTGCCATCCTCCACGCATAGTGCGATCAAGGAGCATTGACATCGTCATGCTCCAGGAGACATTATCAGCGGAAGCTGTTCGCTTCTCAGGGTATCACGTCTACGCGCTGCCACGTTCCGATGGCAAAAGAGGCCTGATGACCCTGGTGCAGGCAACACTTCCCCTGCTCCGCAATAGCCGATGCACCGCACTGTGGAGAAGATGTTGAATCTCTTGCCGTCGAGATTCAACTGGCCGGGGGACCCCTGAAATTGTACAACGTGTACAGCAGGCCACACTGTAGTAGCTTAGACATCAGCCAGGTATGTGCTTCCGCAGCACACGACCGAGTGATCATAGGGGGAGACTTCAATGCACACCACCCCATCCTGGCTCCTGCAGGGCACCGGATGCGGCTGGCCGTCACATAGCCAACGTGCTCGAGACATTCCCCGAGATCGCTCTCCTCAACAGCCAGGAGCCAACGCATGTGAGAGGAGGGGTCCTAGACCTCACCCTGGCCACTGCGACTCTGGTGGAGAGGATTGGCTGGCGTGTCGATGAGACCGTCACTAGTGACCATTATGGCACTATAACAACCCTCATGGATAGTGGCCCAGCCGAAATACCACGACCGAATCAAGATGGAAAACAGACAAGGCCAACTGGCAGGCGTTCCAGAGCGCCTTGGCCCGCTGTCTGAGAAGCAATGAACCCACACAGAGGGAAAATGTGGAAGTGCTACAAGCCAGACTTGTAAATGCCATTGATGAGGCAGCCTCACTGACCATACCCAAAACTCGGCCTGGGTCCAGGAGTCACAAGGACGCCTGGTACTTCAATGACGAGATTAGGGAGGTCAACCACAGGGTAAACATGTGCCGAAAACATTTCCGAAGGCAAAGAACCCCCGACAACCTAGCCCTCCTAAGGGAGGCTGTGAGGGATGCCAAGGAACTGCCAGCAGAGTGAGGCAGGAAAAGTGGCTGGAATGGTGTGAGTCTTTCGATCACCGTACCACCCTCTCAGAGCTATGGCAACGGGTCAAGCGAGCCACCAGCCGCTCAGCCCCGAGATGCACGCACCACGACCCCAGGCAGAGGCCAACAGACTGGCGCAAGAGTTCTCTGCGAGAACGGCAGCGACAGTCTGCCAGCCGAACTGAGGGCAAGACAAGAAACGCCTACAACCAGACAGACTTGCTCACATCAGAGAAAGGGCAGCCGAACCCGATAACTCAGACGTTATCTTTTCTCTGAGGGAACTAAGAGATGCACACAAAGCCAGTCGCAACTCAGCCCCGGGCGATGACGGGATCTCGTACCCCATCATCTCCCGCCTGGGACTGGTAGGTGAGCTTGCATTCCTGCAACTCATCAACAGGTCCTGGGAAACTTCCACTCTACCCCAGAGCTGGAAGAGGGCTACCATAGTTTCCCATCCCTAAACCAAAGGAGCCGGGGAAGTACCGCCCATCTCTCTCCTCAGCTGTCTGGCCAAGACTGCGAGAGGATGGTACTGAACCGGCTCCAATGGAAAATGGGAGCCCCACACGAACACCTCCACGGGTTCACCAGGGGCACAGCGCACAGCATAGCCACGCTCTTGAGCACAATAAACACGGGCGCATCTGTGGCAGTATTCCTTGACCTGGAGAAGCTTTCGAATTGGCAAGTCCTCTTGCCATTCAGGAGAGCCTGATCCAAAAAGGAATCAGAGGTAAGCTCTTGGCTTGGATAGTGACTACTTTACGAATAGAACAGCCAGAGTCAAATTCCAAGGTCACCTATCACAGCACATGCCACTAGAAATGGAACGCCACAGGGTGGGGTTCTCAGTCCAGCCCCTTTTTAACACACTAATGTCCTGTATCCTCAACATAAACCTCCCAGTGGGGTGCAAGATCATCTCCTATGCAGACGATCTTGCTATCATCTCCACTGGAGCACACTGCCTAAACAAAGCCCAGCGTTGTCTGGACTTGGTATCCGAGGCGTGTTGCAGGACAGGACTAAAGATCTCTGCAGCCAAATCCAAGGCCATGGCTTTGAGACAGAGAGTTCAAGGCACAAGTCTGAAAATCCAGGGAATGGACTTGGAGTGGGTTCAGGAATACCTGTACCTTGGGTAAGGATAGACCGGACCCTCTCCTTCCGCCAGGAGGTCCAGTACCTGCTTGAACCGAACAAAGGCAAGACTGTCTGTCATGAGAGTAATGAGTGGAAGACGCATAGGGGCCAGACACAGAGTACTAAGATCATTCTACGTACATGCTGTCAGCCCATTGTAGACTATGCCTCCCTCGCTCTGATTGGCATCAAGAGAAAATATAAAGACCGATTGGAGACAGTCCAAACGAAGCCGCCAGGGTCATTCTGGGTGCCCCAAGGTGGGCGAAGGTCCTCAATCTCCTAGTGGAGACAAACCTTCTCCCCTTGGCCTCACGAATTGATCTAACGGCAGCACAATTCTTATCAAAGGTCATCCAGGCTCCCAGGAACACAAGCCTAAGACACAAAATAGTCAGACGCCTAGAACAAGATAACGAGCTGTTTGCAAACAACTCCTGGCTGTCTCACACAGCCAGGGTGCTAATACGCCATCAGCTCAAAGAACCACTACTGGCCAGGGCATGGACTCCCCACACCCTGACTTTGTCGAAGCTCCGCCGTGGCACAAACCTCGATAGAGTTCTCGGTCATGAGACTGGCAAGCAAAAAGAATGAATATTGCACGCCTAGCCTAAAGGCAGAAACCCAGAGGGTCATTGCAACCATCACCCCTCCGGGGAGCCTGACATATTACACAGACGGATCGGTCGATCCCTTGACCCACACTGCAGGCGCCGGCTTTGCAGCAAGGGATGCCACAATATCCATGAGGGTAACAGACAACGCCTCCTCGCTACAGGCAGAGGTAGTTGCTATCATGGGAGTCACTGAGACACGCGTCCAGGAGAAAAGGTCCGTGGTCATACACACAGACTCCAAGGAGCCGTCGACTGTCTTCAGCAGCGCTCACCCACTGACAACATCTACCTCCTGACAACCATCGGCACAATAACACAAAGGATGCTTGCTCAGGGTAGAAGAATTATCATAAACTGGTTCCCAGCCATATAGGATCAGAGGCAATGAGCTTGCTGACAGATTAGCCGAAATCGCAGGGGTATGCCCCAAATCCCATGATAATACATCAGAGCCGAAGTTTACTTAGGAGGAAGTGTACGGTGACGGCCAACTCCTTCCTCCTGCAGCTTCACAGAGAGGAAACGAGACATTCCCCCTCGGCCAGCTGGTACTCAGATGCCACAGGCTATGAACCACTGGCACTCTCTGAAATAAACAACAGAGGTACCGAAGTCATTCTGCACAGAATGCGCCTAGGTTACCACTGTGCATGGCAGATCATACAAACAATAGAACATGAAGAGAGGTGTTGCATGCATTGCGGCGAGCCGAACGCCACACTGATACACTACTTGGAGAATTGCGTGCACACGCAATTCCTAAGACAAACCCACAGAACACAGCCGTCGTGCTGGTAAAGAGATTATGCGAGATGCTTACACCACGGCTACAGGAGCGCCTGCTGGCAATCCCACCGCCACGGTAAGCACCGAGTGTCAGACCAACAAATGAGACAGCCATAAAAAGCTGACACAGGCCGGGCCATAAGTGAAAGGCCCGGGCGAAGCCAGAACTTCGCAAATCTCAAGCAAGCAAGCAAGCAAGCAAGCAAATGAGATCAGCATTCCCCAATCCTCCAGCAGAGCAGACAACAGCAGCAGCACCACAAGGATTGCCCAGTCCTTAGCCGACTGGGGAGCCTCCCAGCTCCCCCGTTGATCTCCAACTTCACCATCAACACCCAGCCATACCTGTGGGCACTCACACCCACAACAAACACTCCCCAAAGAGATAAGACACCAGTAACCTCAAATAGTAGATGACTTACCATCATCTACTATAGCAGCCAGGAGCACCCCGCACCAAGCCCTGCAAAATGATAATTTAAAATTTACTCATTCGAACGCGAGCATTATATCAAAAATATTTTTGAGTGTTATTTAAGATACAGCATACAACTCTTATTTTACTGTATGACGTTAAAAAAATATATAATTAGTTTTTAAAGCCTAATGTTTCACCATTTCGGGAGGTCTGTACCGCCTGAAAGCTTCCTCATAGTTTTTGTGATGGTTTATTAGCTTTCAGAATTTACAATAATTGCCATATTGTAAGGACTCTAATCCCCATAAATGTATATATACATATACATATATATATATATATATATATATATATATATATATATATATTACATTATATATATATATATAATATATATATATATATATATAATGTATATATATATATATATATATATATAATATATATATATATTATATATATATATATATATATATATATATATAGATAGATAGATAGATAGATAGATAGATAGATAGATAGATAGATATTGCAGTATAACGTATACCTGTGTACAAGAATGCATCCGGATTCGCAGATTCATTTATATGAACGGGTGATGACCGTGTTGCCACTTGGGGTGCTTTTCTTTATTTGAATGCGCTTGCTGACACCCTTCAGCACGCCCTTGATGTCTTTTATTAAACGCCCCACCTCCAGGAGAACATAAAATGAATTTCAGGTCTTTGAGAGTTCGTAGCCCACACCCAACCCCTTCACTTGCCTGGGTGACCGGTGGAGTCGCCACCGGCAGCAGTTGGCGGATAACCTCGGTTGCGAAGGGAGTGTGAATGTGGACTGGGCTGCCTTTTGTGCTTGTTATCGGTACTTTTTTATGATCAGTGTGACTGCCTGTACGTTTCTGTAAATGAACTCAACTGTGTACTGTGCCCGCCGAGGAATACTTGTCAGCTCCCGTAACAAGGGTGAGTGGTAAGTAGCTACACACCAGCTACTAAAGATTCGTGGTGGCAAGAGTGAGTATAGTGAAGTTTTGTTTACCTCCCTGCCTACGTCTCTCGTTTATATTTGTTTTACCATTTTTCAATTTTTACTGTAAATGTTTCATGGGTTCTTTTACCGTTTTAGTAGGGTTTTGTTGCCTGTTTTAGTATTTTTCAAATTTTACTTTAAATGTTTCATGGGGTCTTTTACTGTTTTAACAGGTTTTGCTGCCTGTTTTAGTATTTTTCAACTTTTATTTCAAATGTGTCATGAGGTCTAGTGTTTTTCAACTTTAAAATTTTCATAGCCTTTTATTTTAGCAGATTTTGCTGTTTGATGTTTATTGGAGACATATTAATGAGTTATGGACCTCCTACATGGCTTCCCTGTCCGCATGTTCCTGGATGGTGTTCCTGCTGAGAGCTATGTGGAACTGGATGGATACCGGCACAGAGGGGGCTCAATGGGCTATCGTGTTCCTGCCTGCCAGAATGCAGCTGACGAGGCATCTGAATTGGATGACATTCCCGAGCTGTTACGGTCCCCTTCACCAGTAGCTGTCTCACCTGTCCATGTAGCTGAGTAGACCGTGGTAGAGACTAGTTTTGGTAAATTTGGGTAACCCACAGCCTGGCCATCGTCGAAACTTGTACAGATTGCCTCACTGTTCCCCGCACCCTGGTGACTGTCTATGGTCGCTGTTCCAGTGTGTGGGTTGTTAACTTGCACCTGAAGCCACGAAAGAAACGTCCAAGAACTGTGCTTGGGTTCGCCTCCTTCCTGGAACCAAGTGAAGCCCATGGGTTTCCTTGTTGGTTCCGAGGGTGTGAGGCCCAATCCAGAAAAGACCACTGCCATTGCTAACATGAAGCAGCCTCGCAGGGTGCAGAATGTCTGGCGCTTCCTGAGTGCCTGTGGTTTCTTTCATCGCCACATCCAGGGTTTGCATCGAGGGCTAAGCCCCTTACAGCCCTCACCAAGAAAGGGGCGAAATTTGAGTGGGGAGACGCTGCTCAACAGGCCTTCACTGCCTTGAAGGACACCCTGGTCAAGAGCCCAGTGCTGTGCCTACCAAACTTTAGCCAACCCTTCAAGGTGCACTGTGATGCCAACACACATGCTTTAGGTGGGGCCATGCTTTAGGTGGGGCCATTCTGTGGCATACCCTTTGCGTTGCAAAGGGTATGCCACATGCTGTCGTTTACTGTCCCACACCCTGAGGGACACCGAGACCCGCTATGCCGTCACTGACCTGGAGGCGTTGGCCGTGGTAGAAGCTGTCTGTGCCTTTGACCTGTATGTTTACGTTCAATGTTTTGTAATCTGGACGGACCACCAGCCCCTGGCTAAGGTATTTTCCAGGTGCACAAAGTGCACTCACTTGAACCGGTACACATGTGCACATACAACCACGTGCCAGACCTTCTTTCACGACCGGCAGGTAATGTAACTCCATCTAGGCCCACTAGAACAGGCAAAGGATGCTGCTGATGAGCTGGACCTCCCTATAATGACAGCCGTGCAGATGAGGGAGCATCAGCTACAGGACCCGGCATGCAAAGACCTCCTGGGTTGGCTGGAAGGATGCTGGACTATACCAGGGGAAAGACCTCCTGCTGCACTCTCCAGCTTTGAGGTGCAGGAGGGTGTACTGTACTACCTGCGGACCTTTCCTGACCGGGTAGTGAGGCAGGTTTATGTTCCCGAACACTCCAGCCACAGGCACTACTACATGCTCACTGCCCTCCAACTGCTATCCATCCTGGGGTCCACTATACGTTCCAGAACCTGCAGGGCGCCTGGTACTTCTCCAATATGAATCGCCTGGTAAGGGAGTACATGGCTGGCTGCCATGCATGTCAGCAGCGTAAGGGTGTAGAAGGACACGCCCCAATGGAAGGCGGCCCCACTGGTGAGTGTCAGCTGACCTTATGGACTGCAGGGATCAGCGACAGAATTTCGGTATGTACTCTCCCTTGTGGACCACCACACATGGTTCATACAGCTGGTCCCACTGCGTGACAAGAGGGCCAACAGAGTGCTTTGGGCCTTTGTCGACCACTATGTGACTGTTTGGGCCACCTGA
Source organism: Penaeus monodon (assembly GCF_015228065.2). Lineage (NCBI taxonomy): Eukaryota > Metazoa > Arthropoda > Malacostraca > Decapoda > Penaeidae > Penaeus > Penaeus monodon. The sequence goes on along the minus strand of NC_051398.1, from coordinate 22,983,092 downwards.
CCATCTCCACACCAACAATGACCTGGAGTTCTCCTGCGATGAGTGGTGCTCACTTCTAGAGGTCCTGCAAGTGCAACACTCACGGTGACCCATCACCCCCAGTCCAATGGGGTGGTGGAGCGCACCAATCAGACGGTGAAGGACACGCTGGCGGCAATGGCTTGGCAGGCTCCTTCACAGTGGCTGACCCATCTGCCTGAAGTTCACCCTGAACTCGGCCATCCATCATGCTGTGGGGGACCAGCCATTGTATCTACTGACGGGTCATAAGGCACTTTTTGGGAAGGGCCTGACTAATTGCCAGACTGTGGACCCAGACCTGATATTGGCATGTCTTGCAGATGCCCACCGGCTAGCTGTTGAAGTGAGCCGGAAGATGCGGCAGACCAACAAGGCCCAGTATGACTGAGCCGCATGTACCTCAGGCCCATACTAGGAGGGCACTATGGTCCTATGTAAGGTCCTAGAGAACTGTACACCCTTGGGTGACCAGTGGCTTGGTCCCTACCATGTACAGAAGCGGTTGGGCCCCATTAGTTACAATGTTTTGGACTTGCGACCACCACACCATGCCATCAGAGTACATGCCAACCAGATATGCCCCTGCACTCCAGCTGTTGAAGTGGACTACCTCAAGGAAACTGACCAGTTGTTGTGTTTGTGAATGACTCGAAAACATTTATGGTAGTGGGGACCCTGAAATTGGATTTTGAACCATGGGTCCTGGACCATCAGCTCAAACTATAGTGTAAAAAAAAAAAAAAAAAAAAAAAATCTTGAGTGTTGTGCCATCTTTCACATAATGGTATTTTACTAGTCTTTTGTATTTTTAAGATTTTTGAATTATACACTTTTGGGTTTTGTATAGTTTTTATATAAATTTGTACATGATGCTATCAGGTACTGGCACTCCTGGAGGTGTGGCGTTTCCTGTTCCGAGGGAGGGACTGTAGTATGACGTATATTGTAGTACAAGAACACATCCGGATTCATGGATTCACTTATGAGAATGGGTGATGACCATGTTGCCACTTGGGGTACTTTTCTTTGAATGCGCTTGCTGATACCCTTTGGCACACCCTTGTTGTCTTTTATTAAACGCCCCACCTACAGGAGAACATAAAATGAATTTCAGGTCTGAGAGAGTTCGTAGACCACACCCAATCCCTTCACAACTTGGAAAGGTGGCAATCCCTTGCCTGAGTGAGTGGTAGCGTCGCCACCGCCAGCAGATGGTGGGTAACCTTGGTTGTGAAGGGAGTGTGAGTGTGGGCTGGGCTGACTTTTGTGCTTGTGTTATTGGTACTTTTTTATGTTCAGTGTGACTGCCTGTACATTTTCTGATATGTGACCTAGGTTACAGCAATAAATGCCGTGGAAAACAGATATTGATCTCTCTACTCCTGTAAAACTTAGGAGGTAAATGTGCCCAGCATTTTTCCCCCTGCCCATGCTCATACCCTATGATTCATCACCCGAGGAATACTCATCAGCTCCTGTAGAAAGAGTGAGTGGCAGAGTAGCTGCACACCAACCACTACAATATATATTGTAAAGGGCTATGAATGCCTCTGAACAATGGTTATGACTGGTTGGCAGTGATAGTGGTTATAACGGCTTGACTCTTTATTGAGAAGAGTACAACAGTGAGGGGAACACACAATGCCTTATGGTAAAGCAGTGAGCACAGGGTAACGTGTCCGGCCAAACCGCCCTGAGGGTGAAGACTGAACTGACCTTACCACTTCGGGCACTGGGCACGAACTGTGGGGGCAGACGAGGTCAGATAAAATCCTCATCTACGCCCTCACTGAGTTGATGGTTCTTAACTCGATGTAGAGCCACATGGCAACTAGCCACGTGGTCCATTGTCTAATGGGTTACACAAATTGTGCTTATGTACATGCAATATTGCTTGGCCACCTACTCACACCTCACCCTCAAGACGCCTTATATTTGCCTCAAGGGTGACCTAACTTTGGTTGGTCCTCGTCTAAGCCTAACTCGGCAGCATCCTCGTCCACACGTCCTCACGGATCTCGTCCAGGTCCTTCTCGGCTGCATGCTCGTCCACACGTCCTTGTAATCTTCGTCTGGATCTACAGGCATCCGGGCAGGAGGCGTCCTCTTCGGTATCTCAGGGCCGCTGATACCTGCGCTGACGAGCTCCTGGAGTTTACTAGATCTGCAGGCATCCAGGCAGGTGGCACCCATCCACAGCATCCTGGGGTGACTGGTACCTGTGCTAGCGACTTCCTGGTCCTTCGCTGGATCTCGGCAGGCGGCGCCCTTCCACTACATCATAGGGCGATTTAATGCCTGCTGTGATGAACATCCTGGTCTGTAGGCCTATGGCGATCTTCCGGTGACGTCACAGCATCCGTCACAGCATCCTAAGGTGACCGTTTATGCAGGGTCCTCATTCGGTTATCGTCGGTCCGACTGCTATATATAGTTAGGGAACCAGATCATACATATAAGGGCCTTCCTGCATCCTGACTGACTGGAAGTGAGAGTGAGGCCAGGTCAAGACGGGAAAAACAAGCAGTCATTTATTGACCCTATTCACGTCCCAACCGACCATAAGCGAAAGAGAAAGCACGGTCAGGTCAAGACGGGAAAACGCGCTATGAGAGGAAAAGAGAAATAAATGAAATGATATTCGTAATAAATCATGAACGCATTAAATCCACTGCAGTTGAAACAATATAAATCTCTAATAATCGAGAAAGATTAATTAACTACTTAACAACGAATGATATTCATGTTTATTGACCACATACCATGATCACACAGTAATGCGATCTGAGGTCAGAACGTGAGAACGGGCCATTTGCTGTCACTTAGCATTTTTACCCAATAAAACCAACAGCTTTACACATTTATGGGAGAAGAAGGGAGGGAAAAGAAATAAAGAGGCTCAAAATGTGTACTCACGAGGTTTTGTAGACATGGTCTTCGGGAAGTGGGTCGAGCGTTTTTTTTCAGATGCAATGACCACCTTGCCACCAGTTATAACGGGCTCGGAACCCTATTACAATTGCTAGCAGTTGTTATGACAGCTTGACTCTTTCTTAATAAGAGTACAACACAGTGAGGGGAACACACAAGATGATGCCTTGGGGTAAAGCGGTGAGTGTGGGGTCACGTGTCCTTACCACGTCAAACAAGGTCAGATAAAATTTTCATCTACGCCCTCGCTGAGTTGATGGTTCTTAACTCGACATAGAGCCATGTGGTCCATTGTCTAATGGGTTACACAAATTGTGCATATGTACACACCATATTGGCCAAGAATTGTAAGAGTCTCAGAACTCTGATACAATAGCTGTGACTGGTTGGCAGTGATAGTGGTTATAACGGCTTGACTCTTTATTAATAAGAGTACAACACAATGAGGGAAGCACACGAGACGATGCCTTGGGGTAAAGCGGTGAGCGTGGGGTCACGTGTCCGGCCACCCCGCCCTGAGGGCGAAGGCTGGACCAACCTTACCACGTCGGGCGCTGGGCACGAACTGCAGGGTCAGAGGAGGTCAGATAAAATCGTCATCTACGCTCTCGCTCAGTTAATGGTTCTTAACTCTATATAGAGCCAAAGGCAACCAACCACGTGGTCCATTGTCCAATGGGTTACACAAATTGTGCTTATGTACACGCCATATATATTCAGAAGAACATTTATTTTTCTCTTAATTTATATGCATATCGACATATGAGTGCATCTGCGTCCAAACATATTCTCGAATCAAAGGCCCGAAATTGCATTTATTATGTACTGTTAATTTAAACTGTCATTTATAACATAAGTTTCAATATTCTATCGTTGGATAGAGTACATTAACGTAAATATATCTGATGCTTGTGTTATAGATCAAAGTTTAAATTAAAGAAACATTTAATAAACGCATGCTTTCATATATGTAGGCCTATGTATGTATATATGTATATATATATATATATATATATATATATATATATATATATATATATATACACAGTAAATACATAAATACACATTTCTCTCTCTCTCTCTCTTTCTCTCTCTCTCTCTCTCTCTCTCTCTCTCTCTCTCTCTATATATATATATATATATATATATATATATATATATATATACATATATATATGCATATATATATATATATATATATATATATATATATATATATATATATATATATATATATATATATATAGTTACAGAATTGCATTTATAACTATGTATATGTGTGTGTTGGTGGCGATGATGATGATGATGATGATGATGATGATGATGATGATGATGATGATGATGATGATGATGATGATGATGATGATGATGATGATGATGATGAAAAAAAAGCACGCCAAACGTGCATGATTGGCTGGTCGCAGGGTGGCGCGAGACTCCGGCGCGGTGATTGGCTGCCTGAGCGTGACTAACTGGCGGGAGGTGCGAAAAGGAGGCAGTGTGTGAGCGAGTCCTGTGGCGAAACCTGTGAGTGTGTGTGTGTGTGTGTGTCAAGTGACCGCCCTTTCCCCGACATGACCCGTTTTGTCACTAAACACTGTGGATTGCTACCTGCCTGTCATTTCACATTCCCGCCATCCCCGTGAACACTCGTCAGAGGCTGTTCACCGAACCCAGTAGGACAGGCAGTAAAGGAGTGCAGCATCCTGAGACATTGTAAGTTGCGTGAGACACTTCCTACTGGGAACCTGTCTGTGTGCGTGACCCGCCCATCACTGGGCATCAGAAGAAGAGAAGAAGATGGGAGGGGGGGGGGTACATGACAATATATGTGTGTGTGTGTGTGTGTGCGCGTGTGCGAGTGTGCGTGTGTGCGCGTGTGTGAGTGTGCGTGTGTGCGCGTGCGCGCGTGTATCCGTATTTTTCTGGGAGAACTAAAGTTTATCATCCGCCAGCGGTGAAATTTCGAAATCTGTCAAGAATAAAATCAGCATCATTCAATTACATTGAGAATAGAAAAAAAAGAGGCAGAATTGTCACGAGTCTGGAATTAAGAAATATGCAGTCCTGGCTGATTTATTAATAATGAAATATAATATTTGCTCATTTGGTAACCCTGCACTTTTCCACACAATCAAAGGTTTTGAGGGCGATTGTAAATATGACAGCTGACATTCCAGTAGTCGGGTTTGACACGATCATTCCAACAGTCCCCGCAGAAGTCCCTAGGGAAGGGGCTTGACCGAGCGATTTAAAAATACGGATTGCGAATGCGGGGCTCTCCGCACCTTTCCCCTTGGGAAACCAGCGTTTTAATAATACGGCCGTAAGACCTTTCGTGAATATCGCCGCTACTTAAAAAAAAAAAAAAATAATAATAATAATTAAGGGAAATTTAAGGTCCCCTTAAATGCAGGTAATAACGCATCGCCGCCAGTTGGAAATCAGGCACCATTCAAAGGACATGTAATCCACCAAAATCGAGGCCAGGACAAATATCAAATTCATGGTGAAATTTTATGGTGACAATGGCCCAAAGAAATCAACAACCTACAAATGGATAAGTCAGTTCAGAAGTGGAAGAAACGAAATTAAAGATGAGCTCTGCAGTGGCAGGCCATCAACATCAGTTTGTGAGGAAAACACTGATGCTGTTCGCGACATGTTTGAAAAGGATAGACGAATAACCATTGAATCAGTAGCAGACAAACTCAACATCTCTGTAGGTTCTGCACACACAATTCTGGTGGAGAGTTTGGGGTTAAGCAAGCTTTCCAGTTGATGGGTCCCTAGGCTGTTGTGCCCAGATCAGCAGCAAACAAGAATATTTTGAATGGATATTTTGAACATGTGGGATGAGGACTCTAAAGCTAAAGCAGAACATTTTGAAACATGGAACATGGCTCTACCAGTACGATCCCAAGGACAACATTTAATGAAAGCAGTGACTGCAAAAGGTTGGAAGTGGACCAGTCAAAACAAAATGTGATCGCTCAAGAGGAAAGGTATGGTCACTGTCTTCTGGGATGCAGAAGGGGATTTGCTTCCTCGAGAGCAAGAAAACAATTACATCTGCTTATTATGAATGCGTTTTGAGAAAACTGTCCCATGAAACATGCATCAACGTGTTCTTTTCCACCACGACAATGCGCTCGCTCACGGCACTCGGCAGACAAAAGCTGTGCTATGTGAATTTCGATGGGAAATCGTCCGTCCTATCTTTAAAAATAATTGAAAGGTACCAATTTTCCATCGGTTAAAGATGTAAAAAGAACTTGAAAGAGCTCAGTTTTACTCAGACTTAAAGGGCTTAAAGGCTGGTTTGCAGAAATGTATTAACCTTTATGAAGCATGTTGAAAAATAAACATCATAATTGAAACCGCCTTTGCCGAACTTTTTGATTGATGTAGTGTAGATTTTCTAGAGCATGAAGGTCTAGTGAAAATGTTCACTTGTGTTCCCATAATACCTAATGTGATAAACATTTCTTCGGATCGCATCATATTTATAGATGTAGAATACTTTATATTATATCACATTACATATCCCCATAACAAATGAAAATTGAAAAGAAAACGTGTATATGTACATTATATATATATATATATATATATATATATATATATATATATATATATATGTATATATATATATATGTATATATATACATATATATACATACACATGTATATAAGTATATATGTATATACATACATATACAACGTTTCAGCGTTGGTATGTTCTTTTTAGAATTTTAGAATTGTTGAGATGTGATGGTTTTACATACATATATATATATATATATATATGTGTATATATGTATATGTATATATATATATATATATATATATATATATATATATAATATATATATATATATATATATATATATATATATATATATATATATATATATATATATATAATGTGTGTGTATTCAAGCACCCCCCCCCCCCCCACAGGTGCATTTAGTCGAGCACGTAGTGCAACAATATCCTAATTAACATCATTGTTCCTGAATAATTTTCTTCCATTTTCAGAGCAGGGAGAGGCGTTCCCGCACACTCATAATAATAATAATAATAATAATAATAATAATAATAATAATAATAATAATATGAAGTAAAAAGGTGAAGAAAAGGGGGGGGGGGAGTGAGGGAGAAGGTAAAGTGTTTAAAGTTGAAGTTGTAAAATAAAAGTAGACCATGTTTTTTTTTCTTTGCTTTTGTTAGCACCCTATGATCAAGGTTGGAGAGGTAAGAAGCAAATCTGTATGAATACATTAAATGAACTCAAAACAAGGAAAAAACGTTTATTGGGATTATATTTTTATACTTTTATATATCATTTTTATTTATTGCTGGCGAAAACAGGGGAAGAACCTTTTTTTTCAAATTTGTAACAAAAACCTAGAAAGGAGAGCATATGTTAAATCGGAAATGCATATAATATAAATGATATAGTACGGAAATACCGTGATAAAAAGATATAACTTTTCGCGCACGGGTAGTGCGCGAACCGCGACCCCTTGAATAAGATAAGCCAAGGAAAGTAGACTGCAGAGGGAGTTTGGAAGAAATCTAAGACAACAGAGCAAAGAAACAGGGAGAAACTAACCTTTTGCTGGATAGATAATTTGGTTGTTAGTACCAGCAGAATGCGTTGCGAGCGTTATTTTTTTTATTCTACTGTTATATTTACTTTAGGCCCTTTTGAGGTAAGTGTATTAACATGATTACCATAGAAATTATTTATTTATTATCCTTACTTTCTTTCTTTATGCTTATTGAGCTTCTGTCGTAAGTGAATGGCTGTGCCTCATCCATGCATTCGTGCTATTGAAACTCCGAAGTGGGTTTGTAAATCACGTTGTCTCCAGTGACCTCGAGGTTCGGGAGGTTCACTGACTGGTGTGCCTCTGAGCCTCGGTTCTGATTGGTCGACAGAGGGACTGGCTCCACCTCCCCGTGTTTCCTTACCTCGTGAATGTTGCCGTACACGGTAACGGGGCCTTTAGAGAGATTACTGGAGGCAGTTTTTCATAGCAAAATTAAAAAATAAAACTTTTGTGTTTATTTTTTCTCTTTTTACGGTGCCTAAACTTTTAAGTATCATCATTTGATGGTACCCAAAGTTGAATGTTTCATTGGTGTTGTCGTGGTTGCAAGTCTCGCTGTAAGTTTTGTGTGTTGCTGAGAGGAAGACTTCTTGGCCTGTGAAACTGAGGGTTTTTAATCTTCCTCATATTTTGTCCGCGAGTTCTTCTAGACGGATGTTCTGCTCGAGCTATTTCTTCATAAGCAACTGCGATTGCTATGCCAGTGCCTCTACATCTGAATTCATATTGTCTGTCACTGAGATGGCCTGTGTCTTCTGGATGTTGCAGACGTCTTTTTTTTTTTTTTTTTTTTTTTTTTTTTTTTTCTTACTTTCCCTGGGATTTCCAGAAAGGACATTTGATGATTTCCTAGTCTTTTTTAATGAGGGTTATGGCGGCCTGTTTGAACTGTTTTGGAAAGTATCTAGAGGAGAGTTAGGCATTTAAGATGTTTGTAAATCTATGGATCATTGTGGATAGGAGATTTTCCAATTCAGTATTTCTATACTTTTTTTCCTGGTTCTTTGTTTTTGTTTTTCATCCGTTTGATTGAGTCAGTGATATCGTTTGCTGAATATGGTGGGGGGGGGGGGTGATGCATTGTTTAGTCTTTTGGTGTTGACTGTTGTGTCTGGGATTACCCACTTTCAAATTGATGTTGTGTTCGTGTTTGGTCGAGCTTCTGGTTCTCTGCCGGTGTGATTTCTTTATAAAGCTTCTTTTTCAGCCTCTTCAAATATCTTCTCACATTTTGGGTGTTGAGGAGATATGGAGATTTTGGTGTTATATACACCCATGTATGTTTTAATATTTTGTCAGAACTGACTTGGGTCTTATAGGTTGTTGTAATGTAGTTTCAGATTTAGGAGTTCAGTCTGATCTTTCAGACGTTTCAGCGTTGGTATGTTTTTTTAGAATTTTAGAATTGTGGAGATGTGATGGTTTTAAAGGTGTTGGTTGGAATGTATGCCTTCTTGGCTGAGAATATTTCTTCTGTTTATTCTATGGGATAATTGTGTTCATTAGTCTCTTTTTTATTTATTTTTATTTATTTATTATTATTTTTTAACAATTTCCAGCATGCTCTTTTGTATACAAGTCTTGGGGTACTTGGTATCTGAATAAGATTTGTACTTATTATTGGCTCTGCCTGGCTCGAGGGGTATGTTTAGGTGAGCATATATGTTCCCTGCTACCAGATTTGAGATATTGTTTGTTATATGTGTTGAGAAGTCTTCCCCTAATAATGTATGGTCTTCTGGGTGCCAAGTAGCAGGTTCTGTTGTTGAATGTGTTTCGACAGCTAGATATTCTTCATCAAAATCTTCAATGATTTTATGTTTGATATTACTCTTGATGGCAGTTGGAACTCCTTCATTTGCCTCATTCATTTTGGTAGATTGGTATACTATCTAAAAAAAAAAAAAAAAAAAAAAAAATGTAAGCTCAACCTGATATTGGTATCATTGCCAGGGGCATCATTTTTGTGCGTGGCTGGGGCGGGGTCATTTGTCCCCCCTAAACTTGTTTAAGCCTCCCTCAAAGTCTGGCTTGCCCCTCACCCCAAGGGCAACAATTTTCAAACTTTTTTACTAATTACACCTTCATAAATCTGGTTATAGCTGAAAACGCCCCTTGAAGAGATTTTTATAAATCTTTGTACACTTCACATGGCTATATTAAAAAAAGAAGAAAAAAAAAAAGGGTTCTGATATGTATGATACTTTTAATACTTCATGTTACCGCCACCAGCTTGGTGAACTCTGGCAAGTCTGTGGTATGGATGCCACTAATGCCACCATTAATGCGTTCATCTTCAGAGTGCAATCACTCCCATGCTGTAATTGCTTGAGCAACAGGATATGATGATATGGTCTTGGGGAAAGTGGACTGAGATATGGTGATTGGGTGGGTGTAACAGGTGGGTGTTGCTGAAATCACGCCATCTCGTTACTGCTCGTGTGGATGGGGATGTTATCCTGGATAAGGTAAAATGGCTCCGAATCGGAGAACACCATGGCCCTCATCGATGGTAGAGACATCTCGTCCAGGATTTCCATATAGGCATACCCTGTAAATCTGCCAGGCCTGACATTGTGAACTCCTAGATCCCACTACTATGCATCAGCTTAAAGAGCCCAGTGGTTTATGACAGTCTGTGTGCTTAAATAAAGTTTAAATAAATAACTGAGAAGAAAATTAGTCACAGTAAAGGGACGTGGCAACCAACTACCGGCCACACCCCCTTAGATAAAGATATTCATGCAGTTCAATGCAAGCTTTCATATAGCTTATTGATTTATAATTTTGAATGACATTTACTTAATCTTTTTCCTCCATCGAGCATCTAGGGGGCCCACTTCTGGCCTTGTCTCTGGTGAATCCCGTTGCTTGGTGTCACTAGATCCACAGAGACACAGTTGGCTTCATAATCCCTAATCTTTTTAATATTTCGGCTCTTGGTGTTCCCTTAGACTAAAGCGTAATTATGACAATATAAATTGTCTTTGAAATCTCCATTGCTA
>NC_051398.1:22965016-22967516 GCF_015228065.2 Penaeus monodon | reverse complement strand
TTTTAAGTGTTGCATTGATTCTGGGTCATTTTTAAAGTCATATAGACATTAGTATCTATCACAGTCTGATATTTGAACCTACCAAATGCCCCAAATGTTGAAAAAAGTGATTAGAAACCAAGAAGTTTGTGACCATAGATGGAAGTGAAGAAATGTTTGGTGTTTTGTTATATAAAGGTATGTGGTTTTACCCTGGGGTCCAGGTGGCTAAAGCCCCCTGGCTAAGTGAATATAATACCATGGGGGTCCAAGAGGCGCCTCCTGGCTGGGCTAATAAAATATCATGGGGGTCCAGGGGGCAGATCCCCCTGTCTAGGGAATATATAGATCGTAGTGTATAAATCCCACAGGGTTAAGGTTAGGTTGGTTTATTGGTTAGGATGCAGTGTATGATTACCATGGGGGATCTGGATTATGTGAAATCCAGTAGTTTTTTTTGCCTATTGATAGGTTTGATTCCTTTAGAGCTTTTCGAAGGTTGGTGCGCCAGTCCATAGACCTTCAAAGATGGTGGGGACGTCTGTAAAGTTTCATTATCTGAATTTAAGTGGTTTCTATACTTGTTTTACACATTTCTGTTCTCTCTCTCTCTCTCTCTCTCTCTCTCTCTCTCTCTCTCTCTCTCTCTCTCTCTCTCTCTCTCTCTCTCTCTCTCTCTCTCTCTCTCTCTCTTTTTCCAGCCTGTTTTACCCCCATAATTTCCCTGGTCTACTTCATGTCCTCCCCTGGTATCGGGACTTATCAAATCACATCAAGATTGTCAGCTGGAGAATACAGTGGAAATGATCATATTCATTCTCATGACACAAGAAAAAATCTGATATAAATATTGTCAGGGAAGACCCAATTGTCATAGTCAGAAAATTAACCCAATCTTAATTGACATGACTAGGTTATGGCCAAAGGAAGGGCATAACCTCCCAAGAAACATTGTCTTCACCTTGCAGGCACAGCAATGTGGAGCTGAACCTTTGAGCACTGAGTAGACTTAAGCTGCAAGCATTTTCTTTTATTTGTGGTGTTACTATTCATGTCTCTTGATTATTTTTGATGCCAACAAGTACAAGTTTTTGTCTTCTACAAGAATATTCTCTTCAATTTTCCCAAGCTTAGCACATCAATACTATAAAGATGAACCCAAAATTATAACATGGAATTAGGGCCTTAAGGCATTGTAAGTAGAGAAGTTTTTTGCCTAGAATCTATAGATAGCTACCAAGAAATTTTCTTGGTTTCTCAACCTACCCCCATAGATGACTAGATTTTCACTTGCTTATTATTATTTTTGGTAATTGTTACCGAGAGCAATGCTCCCTCCAGAGACAAAGTTCCAAAATCAGATTTTTTATATCTTTCCTCTACTCAGTGATCTTGGGGGGTTGAAGGGGGAGGGATAATGGATGCACTGGATGTCAATAGGAACTTTAAACGTTAAAAAGTTTGAAACGTTAAAAAGTCAATTTTTTGAAAACCCGAACCAAACTTTGTCCGACGAACGTAAGTAGACAAGCACAAAAAACTTTTAAAATAGATTAATGGAATTCTGTGGACACCACCAACATCTTTGAAAATCCATGGACTGATGCTCCAATTAAAAAAAAACTACAGGAATCAAACCCATCGTTCAGTAAAACTCTACAGGATTTCACATAATCCACAACCACTGCAGTAATTGTACTTACCAAAAAAACAACCTGACCTTCACCCTGTGGGATTTATACACTACAATCTCTATATTCCCTAGCCAGGGGGGTACGCCCTCTGGACCCCTCTAGTAATCTATAAACCTAGCCAGGAGGCTCTGCCCCCTTGACCCCCATGGTAATATATACGCCTAGCCAGGGTGCTTGGCACCACTCTGAGATCAAGTCTATGTCTATGTTTATCTTGCGAGGACCAAACCAAATGTAATGCGTAACTCATCACTACAATCTATCAAATAGCCCATGTATTACTACGCGTTCTTGAGAATGATTATTTTATAACAATAATGTTTCTGTTTTTCCTAATTCATGTATTTAATAAATTCTTTAAGTTATATTATACTTCTTTTATGTGTTTTGGTAATTGTTTACATAATTTTGTACAATAACCTTCTGCACATGCGCGTTTTGCCACTGGGAGATATGACAGGCTGTGCGATGGCCTTCGTTGAGAAATGCCAGTGAGAAATGTTCGTTTTAAGTGTTGCATTGATTCTGGGTCATTTTTAAAGACATATAGTGAATATACAGAACAAATAGACATTAGTGTCTCTCTCAGCATGATATTTGAGTCCATCGAGTGGCCCAAATGCCAAAAAAGTGATTAGAAACCAGGGAATTCTGACATATATCTGATATATAGACTGTATTTTCTTAAAGGTACAGGGGTCCAGGGTGCGTAGCCCCCTGGCTAGGCGTATATTACTATGGGGGTCCAGGGAGCAGAGCCCCCTGGATAGGCTTATATATTATTATGGGGGTCCCTGGCTAGTGAAAATATAGATGTAGTGTATAAA
>NC_051398.1:22957516-22960016 GCF_015228065.2 Penaeus monodon | reverse complement strand
TATATATATATATATTAATACGCATATAATTTACGCATATTATATAGATATATTATATAATTATAATATATATACATATATATAATGATTTATATATATATATATATATATAATATTTTATATATTATATAATATAATTATAATATATATTATATGTATATATATATGATATTATTATATATATGTATATAATATATATAGATATATTATATATATATACATACATATATATTTTATACACCACACTTATACATTATAAAACACATATATATTATAATATGTATACAAATATATAATATATATATATAATATTATTATAATATAATAATAGCATAATCTGTATATATAGGGAAAATATACTATGCAAATTATTTATATGGAATATATATTTTGAAAATATTATGCATATATATTTTTATATATAATAAAATAAATATATATATATTATCATAAATATATATTATAATTAAATATATACAATATATAACAAAAACTATGTACTAAAAGTATGTAATGTGAATATTATACTAGAGATATGTTATTGTATTATATACTATTTTTAAAAAATTTATAATATTTAAATATTATATATATATATATATAAAATTAATATATATATTATATATATATATATATAAATTATTATATTATTATATACATAAATTCACAACATATAATTTTATATATTTAAATTATTATATAATATATACATATATTTCCATCATAAAAATTATATATATTAAAAATTAAATATTAATTATATAATATTAATGTAGGGGAAATTAATGTATATATAATATATATATATATATATTTTATATTTATTTATTATTATATAATATATATTATATATTTAAAATATGTATATATATAAAAAATGTATATATTATAATATATATTTATATATATTTAATAATTTTTAATATATATATAATTTTATTTATATTTTTATAATTATATATATATTTTATATTTGGGGTGGGTGTTTTGTGGGGGTTTTTGTGTTGTGTGTGTTGTGGGTGTTGTGTGTGTGTGTGTGTGTGTGTGTGTGTGGTGTGTGTGCATCATATCTTACTACATTTATGCTTGCATATATATGGATACTTTTGTGTGTACTTATTATTATAAAATTTATATTATAGATATATATAATTAATATTATTTAATATTTATAAATATATAAAATTATATAAATAATATATTAATATATATATATATATATATATAATATATTATATAATATATATATAAATTATAATAATATTATTAATATAATTATAAAATATATATAAATATATATATAAAATCCATAAAAGTATATCAAGTTTATACAAGTATTTGTTATATAGATTTTTATGTATAGTGTATTAGTATAAATATTATTATTTTTATATTACATGTATGTAAAGTATATATATATAATATATATAAATATAATATAAATATAATTATAATATAATATATAAATATATATTATATATATAACTATATATATATATATAATTATTATATAATATATATATATATAATATATATATATAATATATATCATATAATATTATATAATATATATATTATATAATATGCATATTATATATGCATATTATATAATATACAGATGATGATGATGAGATGATGATGATGATGATGATGATGATGATGATGATGATGATGAGATGATGATGATGATGATGATGATGATGGATGATGATGATGATGATGAATGATGAATGATGATGATGATGATGATGATGATGATGGAATTAATAATAGCAATAACAATAATAGGCCTATTAATAATATATTATAAGAGAAAGGAAATGATAATAGTAATTACAGTAATAATACTAATAACAATAACAACAATAATAGTAATTATTATTATTCCTATTATACTACTGTTATCATATAATTATCATCATTATTCTCTCTGTCAATGCCAATGCCAATGTCTTTGTTCCTGTCATTATTACTTTTGGTAATTGTTACCAAGAGCAATGCTCCCTCCAGAGACAAAGTTCCAAATCAGATTTTTTATATCTTTCCTTTACTCAGCGATCTTGGGGGTTGAAGGGGGAGGATAATGGATGCACTGAATGTCAATAGGAACCTGTAGAAATCAAAGAAAGTGAACTATGAAACATTAAAAAGTCAATTTTTTTTTTAACTTTGTCTGACAACCTAAGTAAACAAGCACAATAAGTTATTAAATTCTGCTAATGAAACTCGGACATCCCCACCATCTTTGAAAGTCTACACACCAATGCACCAGTTTTCGAAAAACTCTACAGGAATCAACCCCGTTAGAAAATCTACAGGATTTCAATGACCACACCCCATGTGTTAAACTTACATCGTTCAAACCAAATAACCAACCTAACCTTAAAATCTGGGGATTTATACCAAAATCATTTTTTTCACTAGCCGGGACCCAAAAAAATATATAACCTATCCGGGGGGCTCTGCCCCCTGGACCCCCATATAATCGCCTACCCAGGGC
>NC_051398.1:22950438-22957416 GCF_015228065.2 Penaeus monodon | reverse complement strand
AGCTTAACGGGGAAAAAAGGGTTTGCGCAAAAAAAACAAGTATCGGCAAGAGCAAGTCGGCTTGTGGAGGATTTCAAATCCCTCTCTTCGGCAACCACAAAAAAAACTTAGAGGGGGAGAGATACAGCTCTCCTCTCCCCGGGGAACAGGGGGTCTCTTGGGGGTTTATATCTATCTTTAAAAAATAAACCCAATAAGCTAAGACCGTTTTCATTGACCCGCCCAAGTCTTCTCGCTCACATCTGGTGGTTTGCAGTGGTCTCTCGTTGACATTGGTGGCAGCGGTGCTCCCAACCTCTTCATGTTCACATATGTATGTAATATGTATAAATTTGCGCACGTAAGGCATATGTGTGTGGTATGTGTGTAAAAACAGGCCCAGAACCCTATTACAATGGCTATCATACCACTATCACTATCAGGATAGTGGATGATGGCTTGACTCTTTATTAACAGGAGTACAACACAGTGAGGGGGACACACGAGACGATGGCTTAGGGAGTCACGTGTCCGGCCAACCCGCCCTGAGGGCGAAGGCTGGGCCGACCTACCACGACGGGCGCTGGGCACGAACTAAGTAAGCTGGGTCATGTTGGGAGACAAGCAGAGATGTCCAGTGCAGGAAGTGTAGGAAGCACCTGAAGGAAGTATGGGGGGAGCGAGTTGAGGTCACCGGTTCCGTATTTTAATGCCCCTCCATAGTGTGTGTGTGTGTGGGGTGGTTTTTGGGCGAGCGCTTTCGATGTAAGTGAAGAGTATATGTAGTGTGTGTGTATTTAAAATACATTCTCTCTCCTGCGAGAAGAGAATTTAGAAGAAGGAATCTTACCTAGTCATCGGTGTAAACCTTTGTATATAGAAAATAGTTGCCGTTGCCAGAAAGTCAATTCAAGGAGAGCTGAGTCCAGTGCAAAAATCATATAGTCAATAAACAGTGACAATGATACATGGACAACGATTCATTCACGAAAACGCCCGAACGAAAAAACGCACTTTCTTCCAAAACCTCATTAAGGGTGGACTTCTAAAATTCGGAATGTAGAATCTTTCACTCAAAACCGGACTGGCAAGAGAAGGTTCCATTATCATGAAAATTCCTTTGTTGGGCGGGTACGTGTCATGCCACCTGCATTTTAAACCTAAACCGTCGCCACATCGATTTAAAAGGCCCCAGTTATATATATATATATATATATATATATATATATATATATATATATAGATATATATATATATATATTAAATATATATAATATATATATGATATAGATATATATAAATATATATATAATATATATATATAAAAATATATATATAATATATATTATATATATATATATATATATATATATAATATATATAAAATATATATAAAATAATAACTGTTTCCTTTAATCGGATGTGGCGACGGTTTTAGTTTCAAATGCAGGTGGGCATGACACGTACCCCCCCAACGAAGGAATTTCATGATAATGGAACCTTCTCTTGCCAAGTCCGGTTTGAGTGAAAGATTCTACATTCCGAATTTTAGAAGTCCACCCTTAATGAGGTCGAGAAGAATGTGCGTTTTTCGTTTCGTCGTGTTGTTCGTGGAATGAATCGTTGTCCATGTATCATTGTCACTGTTTATTGACTAATATGATTTGCACTGGACTCAGCTCTCCTGAATTGACTTGCTGGCAACGGCAACCTATTTCTTATAGCAAGGTTTACACCGATGACTCAGGTAAGATTCCTTCTTCTAAATTCATCTTCTCGCAGGGAGAGAGAATGTATATAAATACACACACACTACATATACTCTACACTACATACGAACGCGCTCGCGCAAAAACACACACACACACACACACACACTATGGAGGGTCATTAACATACGGAACGGTGACCTCAACTCGCTCCCCCCATACTTCCTTCAGGTGCTTCCTACACTTCCTGCAGCTGGGACACTCTCTGCTTGTCTCCCAAGCATGACCCAGCTTACCCAGTTCGTGCCCATCGCCCGACGTGGTAAGGTCGGTCCAGCCTTCGCCCTCAGGGCGGGTTGACCGGACACGTGACTCCCTAAGCCATCGTCTCGTGTGTCCCCTCACTGTGTTGTACTCCTGTTAATAAAGAGTCAAGCCATCATACCACTATCACTGATAGTGATAGTGGTATGATAGCCATTGAATAGGGTTCTGGGCCTGTATACACACATACACACACACATATGCACTACGTGCGCAAATTTATACATATATACATACATATGTGAACATGAGAGAGGTTGGGAGCACCGCTGTCACCAGATGTGAACGAAGAGACACTGCAAGCCACCAGATGTGAGCGAGAAGAGACTTGGGCGGGTCAATGAAAGCGGTCTTAGCTTATTGGTTTATTGTTAAAGATAGATATGAAACCCCCAAGAGACCCCATGTTCCCGGGTAGAGGAGAGCTGTATCTCTCCCCTCTAAGTTTTGTTGTGGTTGCCGAAGAGAGGGATTTGACTCCTCCACAACAAGCTCGACCTTGGCTCTTGCGCGATATCTGTTTGTTTTGCGCAAACCTTTCGTTGTCGCCGCGATATAATTGCTTGCAATTAGCTTCGTGCCCTGTAACTATTCTTCTGGTGAACTGGACCCCATCTTCGAGCTCGTGCTCGGACGTGGGCAGACCTTACTCCCGCAGGTGAGGGGTGTCTGGGGGCCTTAGCGTGCTGCCTTATGGTGCCTGTGAGTTGCCATTCTTTTGCTAGGACTGGTATGGCAGACCATCTCATGACTGCCACTCTAGGAAAACTTCTATAGGAAACGAATAGGCAGGTAGGAGCCCTCCTTTTTGGATCCCTTAATTTTAGTCATCTTACCCCGTTCTGTCTAAATTAGCACTGTAGACTGAACCTTGACCCACATATCACCCAAACTATGACATGACCATGGGCCATGTCATAAAATTGGCATATGGTGGAGGACCCATCTCTTGTGAGGTGGCTCTCTAGAAGATATTCATGATCACTGATGTGGCAGTCACACACACCTCTTTAAGATTCACAATGGCTTCAAAGTGACAGTAGCCAAATCTGAACAACTGACGCTATTCCTCTCGACCGAAGGTCAAAGGAAATAAAAGATTAAGGCTTACTCCTGTCCCCTCGCCGGAAACGAAGGCAGAATGCACGGTCGTAGCTAAAAGATCGACAGGACGACCTCCCACGATCATGTGAGTCAATCAGCCAAGAAGTATCCACCAAGAACGGTGTCGCTGTCCTTGACGTTTACAAGCCTCCCGAGTCACGAATCGTTAAGATTCGTATCTCTGCCCCAGAGGAAGCCGGAAATATCTTACACGTGGGATCATGATGTTATACATCTGCATCTACCTCCAGGACAACTCTGCCTCCACCTCCCCAATTCAACATTCACACCTAACACAAACCCAAAAATACAAACCATCTTACACGTACCTCTCATTGCTGATAAATACAACGCAAAGAAATTTGCAAACATCAGTTACAAATAAACGGCTTCACCATCATTGTTGTCCCAGAGTAGATCTTCGAAGACGACAATTATATATCCCTGAGTACGCCACAACATCATAAACCACAGCAACTGAGGTGACAAACACTAACTCAGAGCCTCATTGCTCCACACAAAGACAACTCGTTTGCAACCACCACCACAACGAAATCCAAAAAGAAATTGTATAAGCACTTAACACTACAAAATACACTGAACACAAACGCAAACAGATCCCACCACCAAACAAGCATGCAAAAAAGACAATAGGATCCCGCCAGTCCCGCAACCTCGTTATCATCGTTGTATGATACCATCTTGACGACGAGAGTAGCGGCTCCGAGACTGACGTCGAAGTCGTTCCCGAAGCGAGGAAGAGCTGCCTCTCCCCTTGGAGGAAGCCGTTACCGTGCTCCTTTCTAGGGGGCGCTTGGGACAGTGCGAAAGTATTGGGAATTGGTCCGCCGATTCCCAGGACTTCCGCTCTGTGTCCTGCTCACAGGGTTCTCTCCCTGACCCGAGGAACCGTCGATCGGGGCTCGATCCGGAATGCTACCGGGATCATGTAACACCATGCAAGGTAAACCCAGGTAAAATATAGGTCTACCCTGAATGAGTGAGTTCAGGCAAATGTAAGTCATTTTTTTCGATCCGTATATTTTTTACGACTTTCTAGAACAAGAACGCCTGACGTGGTCCTACTGAATTCTATATCCATCACCAAGGCTATAGAATTGCAAATGGGTTCTGTATCCTCATAAAATCCACCGTCACTCATGAGTTCCTCATCCTCTATTCAGCCACCCTGACTTCATGGCAGTCAGGTTATTGCCCACAGGGTCCCATTATCCTTTCCACTGCCTATATAAAACCAAGGACTAATTGCCTCTTGCAAACTTCAACAAATTATTCATTTATACAAACCTATCAGTATTCTTTGATATATCAACTCTACCCACACGACACTACACTACAGCACTACCAGTGCACACGGTAGGCAATCTTTCTATTTTTGAAACCAAAAGACTCCACTACATAGGACCCGACTTCTTCGCCTATACACATCCAGAGGAAAGGGCCGCCCTGATCTCGTTTTCGGGAACAGGGTATGCACTTGCCTACCACACACATCTACAACCCGGTCCGAACGTTGGTTCAGATCACATACCCATCATAATTAAAATTTCCATCACCAATACTAAACAAAGAAGACGATCTTTCTTATAAAACAAGCAGACTGGGAGTCGTTTAAATTCAAATTAAATGATCAAAACTTTCAATTAATCTTGAAGGGCTTGATTCCCAAACAATAAATGGCATTGGAATTACATCTTCGCCTCCATCGCCTTAACTGTGCTGAGCATCATCCCCAGATCTCAGTATAAAACTCACATATCATTTCAGCCATCTGAAAGAACAATACGTCTCCTGACCTGTTTCGAAGTCGTTTTACTAAAAATTTAAGCAGATTAAAGCATGTTCGATGGGACTTGCCTATCCTAAGAAGACACGTCATCGATAGTCTTGATAGCGACCGACAAAAAATTGGACAAATTTAGTTAAAAAGGTAGAATGCAACAGAGTTCGCAATCCACGGAATTTTGCCAAAAAATGAAACAACTTAAAGGCAATAACTACCTGCTTCTCCACCTATCATAATAACATAGAAGTTTCAGATCCCATGGATGTTATCAAAATTTTTGAAGAACACTGGGTCAAAGTTTTTTACCCTCACCCTCGTCAGCCCCTGTTCACTCATAGAATTCAAGAAATTGATAGCTGGAGTCAAGAGAACTGGGTAGAAACTAACCCAGAGCCATTATCCGACTGGATAGGCTGGACGACACCTGTGAATTCACAGCCCCCATCTCGTGTGAGGAAATAAAAGAAAACATAAAGAGGCTTCCTCGTAAGGCTCCAGGCTCCTCACAGATCGGACGCAACGATCTTTTTCACCTTCCTGACAACCTTATACAAGTTTGACTCACCTTTACAACGCCTCTCTTGCTACCGGCCATTTTCCCTCTCCCTTAAAGACTGCTTTAGTTGCCCTCATTCCCAAGCCACAAAAGACCTGACTGACCCCAAGAGTTGTCGCCCATTACTCTACTCGAGACATAGGCAAATTTTTCGAAAAAATCATAAACACTCGACTAAGGTGGTATCTTGAACGCAATAAACTTTCGCTCGCATCGCTCGTCGCAAGACGCACTCAACATCATCACAAACATAACTACATAAACAACAACAAAGACCGACTTGTCACAAAGGAGTTGAGTGAGCCTTCGACACAGTCTGGCATGCTGGCTGAAGTACAAGCTGTGCACTAAATTTAACTTCCACCTTTGATCAAAAAGTTACTCTGCAGTTTCTTTGATAACAGTAGATTAAAATTAAAATTCTTAAACAAAGTTTCAGGCACCATGTCAGTGCACGCTGCAGCATACTCAGCCCAACACTCTATACATTATCACAAACGACATTCCAGACCCTACACATGCAGACTCACTCACTATCCTCTATGTTGATGACTGTAAGCACTTAGCTCGACACAATACGCTTTCAGGTGTTGTTCAGCGCATTAATGACGAACTGGACACCGTCTCGAGATGGGAGTATAAATGGCATATCAAGACAAACGCGACAAAAACAAAAGTTCTCTTGTATGACCACAAAAACTTCCTCAACACTTTCGACAGGCTAAAAGCACATCTCCAAGTCAGATCCTTTTGTACCATCCTTGGTTTAACCTTGATACCTACTTTCGATTCACTTACATATCAATTCAAAGGCCGCTTTGGCAAGTAAAACCTTACATTCGCTTTATCGATTAAAAGTGCGGCCCCATGCACGGAGCAGCATCTATACAAAACACTAATCAAACCTTTCCTCACATACACACCACATGCACTTACACAAAAAGCATACACTAACAAGCGCATATTCCAGCTTGTTCAGAATAAATCACTCAGATAAATCTACTTGGTAGATTGGGCTCAATTTATTACAACATCTGAACTCCACCAGGAAGCTTCTCTGCTTCCTCTGAACATCAGTTGCTAGGTTGGTCTGTAAAACAGACTGACACACTCCGTGCTTGGTATACGATTGCCTGGATAGACTCAACACCATCTTTCGTTCCGTCGGAGACCGGGATAGTCCATGATCTTTTTTCTTTGGCATGGGACGAAGTGGATGCTTCGTCGCATCCTTGCAGCCACCTCTTACTCCTCATTTTCACCTTCCCCCCCTACCCCTTGTTTGTTCAGTTTTTGTTTTGTTTGTGTTCTCTCATTCTGTTTTTTAAGTAGTTTGTTTTCTTTGGTTGCTGTAACCTCTTAATTTATTGAATTAAAGTTAACCTTCCCTTTGCCCTCACATCCCCGCTATTAAAAGTTTCACCTCGTCACCTGACCCTATTGACTGCCATAACCTCACCACTCAGCATCTCATTATCCTTGCCATAGGTGGACCCAAC
>NC_051398.1:22922984-22950338 GCF_015228065.2 Penaeus monodon | reverse complement strand
TAGGACAAGGCAGTGAACTTCCATGAAACGTGGTGGGGAGAAATAAAGCTACGGGAAAGTGTGGGCAGCTGCAGGAAATTGGGGAGAACAAGGGAGTCCGTTCGCTGTTAATGACCCTCCATATTACTCAGCCACCTACAAACGCCTCACTCTCAAGGCAACCTTAGATTAGCCTCAAAGGGTGATCCAAGTTTGGCTGGTCCTGATTTGCTGGTCATCTTGTTCTCGCATGCACTGCCCTTTGCGCATCTTTGTGACTGTCGTTCTCTTCTTCCTGGTCCTTGGTATAACTATCCATCCTCAACGGCCACACATCCTTGAGGGTCTTGCACAGGTCCCCCTTTTGACTTGGATTCGTCTAGACTTCCTCTTAGTCCTAATCCAGGTCTAATCGGTGGTGCATCATCCACGTCTTCACAGATCTCGTCCAGGTCTTCTCAGCTGCATGCTCACCAGACATCCATGTAATCTTTGTCTGGATCTACAAGCATCTGGGCAGGAGGCATCCTCTTCAGCATCTCAGGGTAGCTGATCCCGGTTGACGAACCCCTGGAGTTTGACTGGATCTGCAGGTCGTCCAGGCAGGCAGCGCCCATCCACAGCATCCTGGGGAACTGGTACCTGTGCTGGCGAGTTCCTGGTCTTTCGCTGGATCTACAGACATCCTGGCACGCGACACCCTTCCACTACATAATGGGGCGCTTAATACCTGGTCTGACAAACATCTTGGCCCACAGGCTTCTGGCGATATCCAGTGACATCCTTCCTACGCCCCCTAAGGTGACCGTTTCTGCAGCAGGGTCCTCCTTCGGTGCAGTGTTGGTTATCGTTGGTCCAGACTGCTATATATATAGTTGGTGAACCTGATCATACACATAAGGGGCCCACAGATAGTAAGAAAAAAAGAAAGGCAACAGAGAAGAGGGGATGCTAGTGCTACAGTTTACAAAAATTTTGCTGTTTTTGATGTTCGTTTTTACTTTATTTTCATCTTTTTTTCTTTTTTTGTTTACCTTCTAAAAATAAAGAAGAAAATAGGAGGGGGAGACATCAGTTAGTGATCCGCACAGGACCTGGCCTAACAAACCAACTGTCTCTGATAGATATGAGAGTAGAAAAGGGAAACAACAGCAATCTGCAAGGATTTACTTGAACCAATTGTCATTACAAAGAGAAGGAATAAATGTAAAGTAAGAAATAGTACATTATATACAAGTCACTTGTAAAGACTGACAAAATCGCGGGCAAAAGAGATACATCAGAGATCTTTACGCCTGCAACTATGACAGCAAAAAACCCTATTAATAAAAAGGTTTCAGTGACTTCTGTTCTGCATGGATGGACGAGTGAGTGAGTGAGTGAGCGACAGCAAGCATGAATGAGAGTGAAAGTGAGTGAACTCACACAGAAAATGTATCACAAACATGATGTTTAAATGTTCAATTAACAATATCGAGATAAATTAGCAATGCTATTAATACAAAATTATTTCTTTTCTCGGGGTCAAAATTCTGAACTGACGAGGTACCCATGCCCTAGCTATGCATGACATCATCGACGGGGGGACTCTATCCCCAAAATAGCATAAATGAAGCAAACTGAGCCAGGATAATCTATAAATAACCTGCTCTCTTCAGTTTGTCACAATCCCTACGGTACTAACTATAAATAAATTGCACGATCACTTGGGATTTACCCAAACCATGCAAGCGATTTCTAGAGGTGAGAAGGGCATGATTAATAAGCGAATAATGATTCTATATTAAACCCTCGTTCTACTTAATCAAGGGACATAACTGTGGGTCATGCCGACTAAAAAGTTGTCAACCGAACAATAACTTTGGTTTTACTTGTACCTACTATCCTAAGTGGGAGCGTAGATCTATTAGGCAATATATGCAACCCCGGTTATTCAGGCATCCCTATGCACTGTGATATGGGGAAGATCCTAACACTATACTCAAGAGAGAAATTAATAAATTACATAACTAATGAACGATATTCATGTTTGACCACATACCCTCATCACATAGTGATGTGATCTAAGTCAAAGAATATGTGAGAACATTTCTATTCGCAAAAGTGACTGCACATACAGCTTAACACACTTATGGAGAAGAAGGAAGGGAAAAGAAATAGAAGGCCCAAAATGACCACCTGCCACCAACGGCTAGACTCTTTTTATGGAAAAGTACAACACAGTAAAGGAACACACAGATGATGTTTTAAGGTTAGCGCTGAACGCAGAGTCACTTTCCTGGCCAACCAGCCCTGGTCACGTCAAGCGCTGGACACAAACTGAGTAAAACGGGGTCATCCTTGGGCACAAACAGGGAGCATCCACCGGACACGTGGCATGGAATATCAGCTGCAGGAGTGTGGGGCAGCTGCAGGAAATGTGGAGGGAGCAAGGTGAGGTCAAAGGTTCCGTCTGTTAACCCCCTTTCCCGACAGGAGGTGTGTCGTAAAATGCCATGGGGATGCCTGGAACTATCTGCCAGTGGCATATACATATACGCCTGGTGTAGGGATGGCCGTGCAATGAGTTTTTTTTGTTACAATTACGGCAAAATTATTTTTGCCATTGAAAATGTGATAAAGTAGTTTTTAACACTTTTTCTCATTTTTCTTATACTATGCATTCATAAAGGTTTCCCGGGCTTCCATGGTTGGGAAAAAAAAAAAAAAATTAAGTTCCCAATAAACTACACGGGCCAGGATTTTATATATATTCACAAAGGATGATGAAAAAACCACGTGAAAAATCCGATATGTTTTTTATAAAAAAAAAAAAAACCCCTTACTTATAAAACACTGAAAAAAAATTATATTTTAAAAGGAAGGATAATAAAACCCTGTGATAATATAACCTTTATCTTATAAAAAACTTGGAAAAAAATGCAAAAAAAAAAAAAAAAAAACAAAACCTGCGGTTTTTAAAACTCCATGTGCTAGGGTGACGATATAAGCCCCCAGCAGCTGGGCCCAGACCACTATGAATACTACCCGTCGGAAAAGGGTTAATGACCCTCCATAGAGAGAAAATATTATGTTATGGTGCAATATTTTAGGACTTTTATCTTGGTCACATGTGGTGACTTAATACAATGAAGATAGATTATGAAGCCTACTAAAAAACTAGGATTATAAACTTATTCAATTTTAATTTTAGATTTAAAAAAAATCTTTAAGAACGTCAAGGATCAAAATGAAATCCACTCACATGGCATCTTCAGTAAAGCATTGATTAAAATTAAAGTCACTAATAGTACAGCTAAAAAAAAAAGATTCATATCAGAAAAAACAAACTTGAAGATGAAGGGGTGCACTCACCACTTGAAACATGGTTGCAGTGTAAAGAAACACCAGACAGTCTTTCACTCTACAAATACAAATGACTCCATAGCACAGTTTGAAACAACTTGACACAATCTAGCTTTCATTCACACCTCACATCAGTATATGAATTCAGTGCCGTTTTGTTGGTCATTGTCGTCGTCGCTGTTACTTTTTGACACAGAGCTTTTAAGGTCACACTTTTTTATTCCTGCCTATTGGTGATTTCTACATTCAGATATTTTAGCATCTAAATTACTACTTATTATATACGTGACACATTTCTTCCAAAATAGAAAATCAGATTTGTTTTTTAAAGATTTGCATCCTTACTCCAAGTCTTAGTTTTCTGACTTCTAATATTTGTCTTCTTGTATAGCCAAGATAGAATATTTGAATATTCAAACAAATCACAAAAAGAGCATTTTTCTATTTTACAAGAGACACAAGCACTAACATGTTCCCTCCTACACACTTCTGGTATTATACAAGTGGAATATAATATAGGTTTGAGAAATCAGCCCTCAATATTTTTTTTTTTTTTTTATTTCCTTCCATTCAATTTGCATAGCCAATATTTTTCTTAAACCTGGGACACATGCCTGAAATAATCATTCATCTGACTCCTTTTGTGTATACAATTTCACACACAAAAGCCTTTTATCTCTGAAGAGAGAGGGGGGTACTTCCTGGCCCCTTTGATTTTGGGGGGGGAACTATGATACCCTTTTTCCAGCTCGGGGGAGAGTGGATTTTTCCCAGGACTTTTTTGATGAGTTGCAGAAAGCAAGCTATCTGCCAGTCCAGGTGGAAATGATGGGGAGAGACCCCTCAGAACCCAGGGCTGAGCAAAAAAACTGTTTTTGGGTTTTTCTTATTCCCAGGTTAGGGGTTCAGCCCTTTTTTGATATGAGCAAGTCTCCCTGGTTTTAGGCATTTTTGGTTTTCCTTAGTCAGCGGAGTTTTTGGCTTGTTCTCCAGAGAACTCATGCACCAATCATTTTTCATCTGATTGGGGTCATGGTGGGACCAGGGGGCTGAATGGCAGTAGTCCCCTGACCTTTGCACAGCTTTTAAAGGGTGGTTCAGTGGCAAAGACTCAAAAACCATTTCACCCATTTATAGCTTTTTCCCTTAGCACCCTGACTGTTTCCTTAAGAGGGCTATTTGAAAGGGTTCTTTCCTTCAAATTTGTTTTCGCACATGTTCCTCGGGGTTTTGATTTCCCTTTGATTTCCCCATTAAAGTACCAGGCATTTTTAAAACTCCTAGCCCATACCCGAGTTTTAGGATAGTCGTGAGGCTGTTTGATTTATGGAATGTAAGTCTGGTTTCAAGAACTTCTGTGGGGGTTCTTTGCCCCTAAGACGGGGGCAAGGCATTCTGAAAGATTCCCAGTTGGCCTTTGTCTGTTTGGTTTTGAATAGCATTGGAAGGCCACATCCATGAGGGTGAACAGTGCCATAAGGTCCGGGTGCCATTAGGGCCTGTTACTACCAAAAAACCATCTCATTTTCCCCAGAGCCGCTTTTCCCAAGGGTGAGTCAAGCCCTAAATGCATTGGTCTTAGCTATTAAGAAGAGGATCTTGGGGAAAGCCCAAGCATAGGCTATGTGATAGCTGCCGCATCAGGTCCCTGCAGAAGCCAGAATGGGGGGGTGTGCATTAAGTCTCCCCCTATGATCACTCGTCTTTTGCGCAGAGAAAAGACCTGGTGAGTCTAAGCTCCTACACCTTGCTGCGAACATTGTACAGATTGTCAGGGCCCCTGGCCAAGTGAATCTCAACAGTGAGAGATTCAACACACTCTCCACAGTAGGATTGGTTTGCAGAGAAGGGTTTGTTCTGCCCAGGATGATCAAGCCTCTTTTGCCGCTGTGCTTGGCACATAAGACTGATCCCCTGAGAAGAAAAGTCTCCTTTTTAAATCTCCTGGAGCTGACAATGTCAATTTCCTTACACACTATTGCGTGGGGATTGCATTTTTTGTTTAAAGCCACAGATTTCCCACTGTAGTAGTTTTAGTTTGTTTTGTCAGTGTTTTTTGGTGATAGTTACATCAGAGACTCTTTATTAAAATTCAGAGTCGTTAATCAAGTTGAAAATCCTTTGGAAGTCCTTGCCCCTAAGGGATTTTTTGTTTTGGGGCTTTTTGGGCGGTCAGGGGCCCAAAGGGGAGGGAAAATTTTGGGTAGCTTGATTTTTTTTATTTTGGCTTTCTCACTCAGGCTTTGTCTGGTCCCTTTTTCTCTTTGCTGCTTCCCGGGTAAGCTCAGCCTGTTCTGGACTGGCTGCACAAATTCGCCGTTTTGGCTCGCGTGTGGCGTGGCCGGGGTTTTGGATGGGGGGGGGAGTCTCATCCGGGGTGAGGGTAAAGTTGCTTTGGGCTCGTTGCTTCCTCCCTTTGGGACTGAAAACAGTCGAGTCCCACTCCCATTATGGCAACCGTGATCCCTTTCTTGCCTCCTCACTAAACAGGGGGTCATATCTTCATCAAAGATATTTATCTTTTGGGGGAGGTTTTTTACATGCTCTTAAACCCTTTTTACCCCTGGGGTTTCTTTTTTTGCATCCTGTAATGGTAGAATGGGGAGCTTTTTCCTTTTAAAGGTGGGGGAAGCCTTTTCTTTTTTGTTCTGCCCCAACTGGGTCCCTGGGAAACAGGAACAAAGTCTGGTTTTTTTTTAATCTCGTGTCATTGTGGTCACCCTTTTGGCAGAGAAAACCCCAGGCCCCAGGGGATGCCTTTTGGCACAGTTGGGAATTTGGCTGTTGTATCCCTTGCCCTTTCCCTTGTCCTTAAGGCCACCTGGGTTTGTGTGCCTGTACAGACACAATTTTGGGTTGGCCTGCAGCTACCGGGTGGCATTTAAACCCCTTTGCCGAGGGGGCAATACGCAATGCCAGGCATGGCGGACCATCTGCCGGGGGCATGTACCCCCGCCATAGTGTATGTATGAACATGCTTGCTTGCTTGAGATTTGCGAAGTTCTGGCTTCGCCCGGGCCTTTCACTTATGGCCCCGGCCTGTATGAACATGCCATGAGGTTTTTTTTTTTACAATCATGGCAAAAGATTATTTTTTCTGCCCTAAAATAGATTAAAGCTTTTTTAACCTTTCTCATTTTTACCAGCAAAAAAAAAAAAAACAAACCGACGATTTCAACTCAGGGCCCAACATGCTTTTTTTACGGACTATAGCCCAAATAATGAAAAACTAAGGAGTTATATAACAAAAAAAATCCTTCGTCGATTTTCAGGAATATGGCAAGTAAGACTTAGAAATAATAAAACTAAAAAATACAACATATGCTCGTGTATTACGAAGAAAAGTAGGGATGCTGGTACTTGGCATGAGGGGTTTGCCATGCTAGGCAACGATATAAGCCCCCGGCAGCAAGGCCCCCGGCCTCTATGAATACTACCCGTCGGAAAAGGGTTAAACCACCAAAGTGGCTCAGGCACATAAGTTCTTAGTTGAAGGTGCCCCAGTTACAAAGATAAAGGTTTAAAATGATTAAAGTCTTTTCAGAGTCCCCAAAGACTTCCCCGGGTTGGGCCTTCCCCTTCGAATTCGGGAAGCTTCCATGACCTGGGGTGTGAGTGATCAGACCCAATCTACGGGGGTAAAAAGCCAAGTACACCATCTTGACTCTCCTAAGTAGATCTGGCAAGAGCACACTTTCCACCCATCTTTAAGCCCCTTTCTTTTTCTGGGGAAATCAGGTGTTTGGTCTTTGGGTACACAACAGCCCGGTCTCGGGCAACCCGACTGACAAACAGTTTTTTTCTCCCCAAAGCTCTCACCAGGGGGTAGGCATTGTAAAACCCTTTAGTTTTGGGGGACCTTAAACTGTGGGGGCCCCAGACTCTTCCTCGTCTGTTTTGGGGCCGGGGTCGTTTTGGACCCCCCTTTTGGGTTGGATTCTGGGCTACAACGTGAGAGCAACAGCTGTTTCAGCTGGTTCAGCTTATGCTCCCATCTCAGTCAGAGAAGACGTCTGAGTGCTCAGAGGTCTCCCTGTTTTAGGTACTGGCCTGGAGAGGCCAACACAAGAGTTCATCTGCTGGACAATCTCATGGACAGACATGTTTTGGGCTGATCGCATTCATTTTGGCGGCAGGTCTGACTTAGTCATCCTACGCTTTGGATTTTCTCTTGCCACCAGAAGCTATATATGGCTTCAAAGTGATTGCCGTGGTCTAGGCCTTGCACAGTTCATTTGTCTTTTTTTGGGGGGGAGGTTGGGGGGGGGGTTGGAGGAATATTTGCCATATAAGGACTTCTTTCGTCCTCTCAATGCCCCCACCCAAAAATAGAGTCCAATAAGGGAAAACTGTAAGTTTGAACTAATGTCTAGCAGGGGTGGTGTGAGTATATATGCAGCCAGTGGCCATTGTCCCCACTACGGGAATGTGGGGCCCAAACAGCGACACTTCTTAGCCCTAGCCTCCGAAGGAGCCCAAACCGGTTAACCCAAACGGCTCCCGTCTTGCGGAAAAAGGGGACCAAAGAGCGTGTTATAGCTGCAGGGGTTCTTTACAGCTCTTCAACCTCCAGGACTCCGCTTCACAGGCACAGGGATGCCGCAGGGCAAACACATCGGTAATATAAACCCCCTGGGAGAGACCAGGGGGGAGCCCTTCCCCCTAAAAGATAGCTTCATTTTTTTAGAACCTTTTCCTTTCCCTTCCTCCCTCTCCAGTGAAACAGCCACTCAAAAGGCTGTTTCACCTCAAAGAGGGAGCTCAGGTCCTGCACCTCTAAGAGGAGGTTCCATGTCAGTCACATTGCTCTTTATTAACGTACTGATTGACAAGGTTATCAAAGCTACAAAACGAACGGTAGCAGGGATGGACGTAGATCAACTACCACTCCCAATAGATGGTAATGTCGCCTTGCGTGATTTACCCATTTAATGTCGGTCGCGAATATACAGATTAAAGACTTGCGATGGGCTCCTCTTTTGGAAGTCCTTGACCAGCTTTTCATGGAAAATCCCCGAGGCTGACTTTTACCAAAACATCATGGGGATCATTGTATTCTGGCTTCCCTACGTGGACATCCTCGCTGTGGTGCCAACTAGGTCAAACCTACAAGATCTCCACCACAGACTGAATGCAGTCCACCCCACCAAACAGGAGGATGGCCCAGTGTTCTCTGTGTACTGAAAACCCACAAATAAAGATGATTTTACACTATTTCTCTGCCCACAAGAAAAGGATGAAGGACATTGGTCATTGGTTTCTTTCTTTAGGCTCTTAGAAACAGCAGTCCGACACAAGCGCGAGATTATGAAGAAAGAAAGAAAGAAAGAAAGAAAGAAAGAAAGAAAGAAAGAAAGAAAGAGGGGATGTTCCACAGACCACAACCTACAGAAAAATCTTCACACAAAATTTAAAAAACTCCTGGGTTTATCTAAAAGCTCCCCTTGAAAAAGGGAAAGGCAAACCCATTGTCTTTAAAAATTTGAGACAATAGACACGAAGACCTAAAGCCAAAAGACAAAATGACGTTTCCCCTAAAGAAAGGCTCAAAAAACCTTTTATCATGAAAACAAAATACATAATGAAAGTAAGGTTTCTGGGTTTTCCAGCACAAACTAAAAAAGAAAATATGTCCCTTTAAAAATCTACTTTGCTACAGCATGGATAAATTTTCCCCCCTACAAAGTGCATGAACTTTTATGGCAATGGCCATGACAAGAGAAGCTGCAAAATGGTGAAAATAACCTTATGCTCAAAATGCTGCTCGCACACCCACACCTACCGTAACTGCAATAAAAAATAAATAAAAAATAAAAAATAAAAATAATAATAATAATAATAATAATAATAAAATAATAATAATAATGATAATATACATTAACTGTGAAGGAGGGTGTCACAAAGCCCGCAACCTGAAGTTCAGCATAGTTCCCCCGGATGGGTCACACCAGGTCCACAGCCATGTCCTCGCTCATTGGACAGCAGGATCCCCTTGTTCCCTGCACACTTACACAGTGCAGGTATACTTAAGCCACAGAAATCCAGACCTAATCAGCTTTTCTGACCTCCAGAAAACCACAAAAAGTACTTGAATAAACTGTTTAAAGGGTTTTTATTCATAGTGGTAAGCTTTTTAAATTAATAATAGATTGAAAAAATGCAACAAATATAAACCCCGCTAAATAAAGTATATTAGATCACATACTAAAGAAATTTCTACAAATATTGAATAATACGTATTGCGGAAAGTAGAATATCACTTAAGGGGTCTGATTCCAGAAGGGTTATGGGGTTCTTGACAGACGGGGGTTCCGCTCGAACTGCCCTCACACTTTAAACAATACAAGCTACAACTAAAGAAAAACCTCTATTTCTTTTTATACATTGTTAGCTAGCAACCTCATTATCTCCCAACATAATCATTGAAGAGCCCCATCACCTCCTAGGCACGCCCCTTTAGCTAAACATTTTTGGACAGGTCAGCTCTTACGGGTACGACCATTTGTTGACCCATGGTCCCGCGGGGCCCTTTGGCTTGTAAAAAGAAGAGAATTTAAACCATACAGGCCTCTCCGATCGCTGTGTTACAGAATATGTGAAATACAAAATAACTGCTGCTGATATGAAGTATGTGGTATACCAGCGGCTACACAGGGTAAAGCATAGGGTAATAGTTGTGGTGGGTTCTTCGAAAGAGGAAAAGGGTGGGGGTGGCCCACTGTCATCTCGAATCTTTTGTTTTTCAGTGCGGGCTTCCCTCCCCCAACAGGGTTTGTGTAGGAGGGTGGCCGGCCAACTCTCGGTATGA
This sequence comes from Penaeus monodon, assembly GCF_015228065.2. Taxonomy (NCBI): domain Eukaryota; kingdom Metazoa; phylum Arthropoda; class Malacostraca; order Decapoda; family Penaeidae; genus Penaeus; species Penaeus monodon. The sequence continues at coordinate 22,940,206 of NC_051398.1, read as the reverse complement.
GTACCCTAAAACCTTCAGTGCATGGCCACTTTGGAGATCGTGCACTCGTGGCGTTCTCATGGGAAGTGGGTGTGGGCCCGGAACCCAGCCTAGGACCCCGTTATACCGAACAACAGCATGGTTCTTGGCTAACTGGTACTGAAGCCAGTATGCCAGACTGTGCCAAAGGCTTGTAAATCATCAAGTCTTATGTTGCTTTTGTTTTTAAATTTATGTAGTTTGTTATGATGTTAGTGTGTTTGCATCGATTGTGGAGCAAAAGCCGAATTGTGTGAGAGAAGTTATGGGCTTCACATTAGCCCAATTTTTTAGGTCTTGATTTTTTCATAAAATTTGCCTAATGTCTTCAGTAGACTAATAGGGTGGTATCTCTTTGGATCCGTCAGGTCTTTTAGGAATAAGGGCCACTAAAGCAGTCTTAATGGGAGATTGAAAATAACCGGTAGCGAGAGAGGCATTGTAAATGTCAATCAAAGTTTGTATAAGGTTGTCAGGAAGGTGAATAAGAGCGGCGGGTCCAATCTTGGGCCCCTGGGCCATACGGGGAAACCCTCTTTTTTTTTTCTTGTACTTCCTCACACAAGACGGGGCTGTGATTCGCAGTATGTCCACCTGCAAAGAAAAGACTCTGGGTTTTTTTCAACCCTTTCTCTGACTCCAGCATCAATTTCTGAATTCTATGAGGAAAAAGGGGCGGGACGGGGGGGGGAAAAAAACTTTGCCCCATGTTTTTAAAAAATTTTTGATAACACCCAGGGGATCTGAAATTTTTAAATTGTTATGAATGAGTGGGAGGGGGGGGTAGTTACTCCCTTTCAAGTTACAAATTTTTTTCCCAAAATTCCTGTAAATTTGAAAACTATGTTACTTTTACTTTTTAACTAAACTGCCCCAATATTTTGTGGGTCATTATAAAGACTATCGATGTTTCTTCTTTAGAAAGATAAGCCCCAGGGTTTTAAATCTGTTTAAAATTTTCTAGTGAACGACTTCGAATACAGTTCAGGGACTTTTTGCCCTTTCAGAGGTGGGGATTCTCAGCACAGTTAAGGCGAGGAGGCGAAGATGTTTTTCCATGCCATCATTTTTTGGGGAAGGGGAGCCCTTCAAGATTAAACTGAAAATTTTGATCTTTTAATTTGGATTTAAATGACTTTCAGTCAGCTTGTTTTTACCAGAAAGATTGTCTTTCTTTGTTTAGTATTGGTGATGAGGAGATTTTAATATGAGGGTTTTTGGGCAAACCCAAAATCAGACCGGGGTTGTAGGGTTTTAGACAAGAGCTCCCTGTTCCCAAAAACAAGATCAGGGTGGCCCTTTTCCTCTGGGTGTGTATGAGGTGAAGAAGTCAGGTCCTTCTGGAGTCTTTTGGTTTCAAAAATAGAAAAGAGCTGCCTAGGTGCTTTGGGAAACCCTGTGGTGTAGTGTCATTGGGTGCGTTATATTTGGAAAGAAGAGGGGATTTTTGAAATAATTTTGTGTTGAAGTCAGCAAGAGGCTGTTTGCCATGAAGTCAGGGTGGCTGAATGAGAGGGTGAGGAACTTGTTGGTAATGGTGGATTTTATGAGGATACAGGACCCCAATTCAATCCGTCCCTTGATTGCCTGGATGTGTAACCATGGTGCATGATAGCCATTGGTAATGGATACAGAATTCAGTAGGACCACATCAGGCCCTTTTTTGTTCTAAAACCCCATAACAATTTTAAGAATTGAAAAAATGCCCTTTTAAAATTGCTTAAACGATCTTTAATGCCCTCAGATAGACCCATTTTACCTGGGTTTATCTTCAGTGGCATTACCTGACCCCGGTATCGGTTCCATGATCGAGCCTCAATGAACAGTTCCTCGAGGTCAAGTAGAGAGTCCTGCGAGCACGACACAGGGCGGTAGCCCTGGGAATCAGCGGCCCAATTTCCCAAAATTCCTGCTGTCCCAAGCCCCCCCTAAAAGGGGTGCACAGGAACTGCTCCCCCCAAAGGGAGGGGGAGCTTTTCCTCGGTTCTGAACGTTAGACTTGATCTTGGAGTGCCCCTTTTGTAAGGAAGGTGTCATCCAAACGAGACGAGCAGACTGGGGAACCTTTTGTCTTCTTTGGGAGTTTGTTTGGTGGTGATTGTTTGCTTTTTGTGCAGGTTTTCGTAGTTTTAAAGTGCTTGTGCAGTTTCTTTTTGTTTTTCTTTGGGGTGGGGGTTTGGAAAAAAACGAGGTTTTTTGTAAGGACAATGAGGCTCTGATTTAGTGGTTTCCCTCATTTGATGTGGTTCTGATTTGGTTTTTCAGGAATGTATACCCATAAATTCGAAGATCCCCTTGGGCAACAATTCTATATATATATATATATATATATAATATATAATATAAAATATTAATTATTTTTAAAAATTTTAATATAAATGATATAATAAAATTTTTTTACATAATAATATATTTTTAATATGTTTTTATGTAAATTTAAATAATTAATATATATATAATAATATGATAAATAAATTAATTTATATATATATATATGATAATATTATAACAATATAATAATAACAAAAATAAAAATACATACATAAACATAATACATAATATAATTAAACATAAATAATACATATATAATAATATATACATATATAAAAAAGTACATTATATAATATATATTTATATTATATATAAAAATTAGAAAACCCATAATATAATATATAAATATTTAATATATTACATTATATTATATATATAATAAAAATGATAATATTTAAAAATTATACAATTAAAATTAATCACATATAAAATATATATAACAATATATAATAAATATAAATATATAATTATATACATATATAGTATATACTTATATAATATATATCATATTTTAAAATATATATACATTTAACTAAATAAATATATTAATTATCATATATGAAAATTTTATACTTTAATACAAATATACATATATAAATAATGTAATACAACTTTATATATACATATATATAAAATTATAGTATATAGTGTTAATGTGTTGTGGGGGTGTTGGGGTGTGTGTGTGGGTGTGTGTGGTTGGGTGTGTTTGTTTGTGTGTGTGTGTGGTGTGTGTGTGTAAATTTATATATATAATATATAATAAAATTATTTATATATTTTATATAATAAATATATAAATAAATATATAATAATAAAATTATATAAATACAATAATATAAATATATATTCATATAACATAACTAAAATAATTAAATTAATATTATAAAAATACAATACATATAAAAAAAATATCATTACAAATAATACAAACATTTTATACATAACATATATATATACAAAATATATATATATGATTATATATATACAACAAAAAATAAATAATTAACAATATATAATAACACAATTATATACAATATTAACAATATATATATTACACACATATTATATACATATATATATACAATAAATATATACCACATTATAATACTTATATATACAATTTTAATTATACACACAATATATATACAATTATATACAATAATATAAAAACCCCTATATATAATATATAAATATAATATATTATATATATATTTGGTTTATTAAATATTTTTAAATATACATATATATTAATTTTTTATATTATTATATATAATACAAAAACATATATATATATATATTAAATATAATATATATATTATATATGGTAAATAATTTTTGTATATATATATGTATTATATTGTTTTATATATATATTTGTATATTTTAAGTATATATATGTGTTATATATTATATCTTAATTTTAATATGTATATTTATAATATGTTATGTATATATTATTTAAGTATAGTATATAGATATAAAAATTATTATTTTTATATTATTATATTTTTTTTAATATATTATTATATATATTTATATTTTTAATATAATATTATAATTAATATAAATATATATAATATAAAATTTAAACACCAAAACCACACACCCCACACACACACACACCACACACACAACCCCCACACCACACCACACACACACACAAAAACACCACATATATCCATATTACATATACATTTGTATAATATGATAAAAAGTATGATTAATTATGTATAATTGTATAATTGTATTATGTATATATTACAATTGTTATTTTAATATATGTAATATATAATTTTGTATATTATTATATATATGTATAATTTTATATAAGTATAATCATATATATGTAATTATTAATATAGTAATTTATTTTTATTATGTTTTAAAATTATTTTATATATGTGTATATATATTATATATATGATAATTTATAAAAAATAAAATATATAATGTATAATTAATATTATTATATATATTTATATATGTAAAATATTATTATATGTGTATCTTTTTATATATTAACATATATTATATTTTATTATATGTACTTTTTTATATATGTATTAATTATTATTTTGTATTATTTATGTATATAATATATGTTGTTATTTTATTGTATGTATATAATTATTATTTGTTATATTTATATTGTATATATATTTACAATTATATATTATTATATATTTTTTTTCTTTATATATATATATTTATAAATATTTATTTTATTATTAAATTCCCTTACTTAATTTATAATAATATATAATATTTTATGTCATTTATTATATTTATTATATTTATATTTATATATATTATATTATAATATAAAACAATACATATAATATATATATGTACATAATATATTATATACTATATAATATATATATATTATATAAAATATATATATATATATAATATATATTATATATTATATATATAATATAGAATTGGTCCAGAGGAGATCTTCGAAGTTGATGAGCTATACATTCCTGAATACACCAAATCAGAAACCACATCAAATGAGGTGACAACCACTAACTCAGAGCCTCATTGCTCCTTACAAATACACCTCGTTTTGCAACCACCACCACAATAAAAAAACAAAAAAAAAACTCCCACAAGACTTAACACTACGAAAAACACTGAACACAAATGCAAACAGATCTCACCACCAAACAAGCATGCCAAAGAAGACAAAAAGGATTCCCCAGTTCTGCATCGTCATTGTTTGGATGACCCCTTCCTTGACAAGAGTAGCAGCTCCAAGATCAACGTCTAAAGTCGTTCCAGAAGCCGGGGAAGACCCCTCCCCCTTTGGAGGAGCAGTTCCTGTGCCCCCTTCTAGGGGGCGCGGGGGACGCACGGAAGTATGGGAAATTTGGGTCCGCTGTTTCCCCAGGCTACCCCCCTTTTGGGTCGTGCTCGCAGGACTCTACTTGCCCTCAGGAATGTTCTTTGAGGTTTTTTTCATGGGAACCGTCCCGGGGGCAGGTAATGCCATAAAGAAAAAACCCAGGTAAAATGGGTCAACGTGAGGGCATGCAAATGACGTTCAAGCAGATGTAAGGTCTTTTTTTTCAATTCTTAAATTTTTTAGGCTTTTAGAAAAAAGAAGCTTGATGTGGCCCTACTGAATTCTGATCCTTTCCCAAGGGTTCATGCCCATGGTTCAACCAGGAAATAAAGGGGGATTAAATTTGGGGGCCCTGTACCCTCATAAAACCCCCATTCCCAAACAATTTCCCTCACCCTCTCATTCAGCCACCCTGACTTCATGGCAAACAGCCTCTTGCTGACTTCAACATTTTTAAATTATAAAAACCCTCCCGTTTCTTTGCCGAGATATCAACGCTCCCCACATGAATACAAAAGCTTTCCCAAATGCACACGGTAGGCAGCTCTTTTCTTTTTTTAAAACCCAAAAGACTCCAGAAGGACCTAAAACTTCCCTCAACACCCCAAAGGGGAAAAGGGCCCCCGATCTTGTTTTTGGGAACGGGGGCAGCTTGTCTAAAACACACTAAAACCCCGGGTCTGAATGTTGGTCAGCCCACTACCCTCATAATTAAAATCTCCTCATCCCCAAATACTAAACAAAGAAAGACAATCTTTCTGGTAAAAACAAGCTGACTGAAAGTCATTTAAATCCAAATTAAAAGATCAAAATTTTCATTTTTTTAAGGGGCTCCGTTCCCAAAAAATAGAGGACACGGGAAATTTAATTTCGCCCCATCCCCTTAACTGGCGAGCATCATCCCCAGCCGTCTGAAAGGACAAAACGTCTCCTGAACTGTATTCGAAGTCGTTTCACTAGAAATTTAAGCAAAAAAACCATGGGATTTATCTTTTCAAGAAGACAGACACGATAGTCTTGATAATGACCGCCCCCCCCAAAAATTGGGGGAAGGTTTATTTTAAAAAGTGAAGTAAATAGTTTGCAATTCACAGGAATTTTGGCAAAGAATTTTGAAATTTTGAAGGTAGAACTACCCCCTTCTCCCCCCTCTTTCATAAAAATGTAAAGTTTCAGACCCCTGGATTTTAAAAAAAATTTTTGAAAACACGGGTCAAAGTTTTTTCCCCCTCCCCTCGTCGCCCCGACTCTAAAATTTAAAGAAATTGATAGCGGGAGTCAAGGAAAGGTTAAAAACAAACCCAGGTCTTTTTCTGTCGGCTAGGTGGACAATACCTGCAAACTCACACCCCGATCTTGGTGAGGAAACAAGAAAAAAAAAGAGTTTTCTGTAGGCTCCAGGTCCTACAGTTTGGACCCCCGTCTTTTTCCCCTTCCTGACAACCCTTATACAAACTTTGATTGACATTTACAATGCCTCTCTCGCTACCGGTTATTTTCAATCTCCCATTAAGACTGCTTTAGTGGCCCTTATTCCTAAAAGACCTGACGGATCCAAAGAGATACCACCCTATTAGTCTACTGAAGACATTAGGCAAATTTTATGAAAAAATCATAGACACTAAAATAATGTGGACTAATGTGAAGCCCATAACTTCTCTCACACAATTCGGCTTTTGCTCGCATCAATCGATGCAAGACACACTCAACATCTAAAAACACAAAATTTAACACAAAGAGCAACGACTAAAGACGTTGATGATGTTGAGCAAGCCTTTGGCACAGTCTGGCATACTGGCTTCAGTACCAGTTAGCCAAGAACCATGCTGTTGTTCGGTATAACGGGGTCCTAGGCTGGGTTCCGGGCCCACACCCACTTCCCATGAGAACGCCACGAGTGCACGATCTCCAAAGTGGCCATGCACTGAAGGTTTTAGGGTACTCATACCGAGAGTTGGCCGGCCACCCTCCTACACAACCGTGTGTGGCGGAGGGGAAGCCTGCACTGAACACAAAAGATTCGAGATGACAGTGGGCCACCCCCACCCTTTTCCTCTTTCGAAGAACCCACCACAACTATTACCCTATGCTTTACCCTGTGTAGCCGCTGGTATACCACATACTTCATATCAGCAGCAGTTATTTTGTATTTCACATATTCTGAACACGCGATGGAGGGGCCCTGTATGGTTTAAATTCATTTCTGTGTTACAACGCCAAAAAGGGCCCTCGGCGAGTCCCGAGGGTCAAAAATGGTCTTATCAGCCGTAAAGCTGACCTTCCAAAAATTTTTATGCTAAGGGCGTCCCATAGGAGGTGAGGGCGGCTTTCATATGATATGTTGGGAGATAATAGGTTGCTAGCTAACTAATTATAAACATTAAGTAGAGTTTTATTGATGTTGTAGTTTGTATATTTTTTAAAGTGTGAGGGCATTTCGAGGGGAAAACCTCCGTGCGTCAGAACCCATAACATTCGGGAATCAGACCGTTAAGTGTTTTCTGACTTCCTGAAATAGTAATGTATTAATTTTTGTAGAATTTTCTTTAGTATGTGATCTAATATACATTTTATTTAGCGGCTTTATATATTGTGTGCATTTTACAATCTATGTTTTAATAAAAAGCTGACACTACGAAAAAAACCTTTAAGCGGTTTTTCAATGCTACTGTTGTTGTGGTTGTCTGGAGGATCAGGAAATGCTGATCTCAGGTCTGGATTCTGTGGCTTAAGTAACCGCACTGTGAAAAGTGGCAGGGAACAAGGGATTGCTGCCAATGAGCGAGGACATGGCTGTGGACCTGGTGTGACCCATCCGGGGGAACTATGCTGAACTTCAGGTTGCGGGGCTTTGCTGCTACACCCTCCTTCACAGTTAATGTATTATTATCATTATTATTATTATTGTTATTATTTTTATTATTATTATTATTATTATTATTTTTTTTATTTTTATTTTTTTTATTTTTATTTTTTTTTATTTTTTATTTCAGTTACTGTGGGTGTGGGTGTGCGAGCAGCTTTTGAGCATAAGGTTATTTTCACCATTTTGCAGCTTCTCTTGTCATGGCCATTGCCATAAAAGTTCATGCACTTTGTAGTGCGGTGAACCTTACTAGTCCATGTCATGTAGCAATGTAGAGTTTATAAAGGCACATATTTTCTTTATTAGTTTGGCTGCTGAGTATTCCGAGAACCTTACTTTCATTATGTATTTTGTTACATGATAACTGTGTTTTGAGCCTTGCTGTTAGGGGCAGCTGTCATGATTTCTGTCTTATGGCTTCAGGGTCTTCTGTGTCTACTTGTCTCAAGTTTTTTAAAGACAATGGTTAGCCTTACCCTCTTTTCAAGGGGGAGCCTTGAGATGAAGCCCAGAGAGTTTAATTTTGTGTGAAGATTTTTCTGTAGGTTGTGGTCTGTGGAACATCCCCTCTTTCTTTCTTTCTTTCTTTCTTTCTTTCTTTCTTTCTTTCTTTCTTTCTTCATATCTCGCGCTTGTGTCGATGCTGTTTAAACCCAAAGAAAAAAACCAATGCCAATGCCCTTTTTCACTTTTCTTGTGGGCAGAGAAATAGTGTATGAAATCATCTTTATTTGTGGGTTTTCAGTACACAGAGAACACTGGGCCATCCTCCTGTTTGGTGGGGTGGACTGCATTCAGTCTGTGGTGGAGATCTTGTAGGTTTGACCTAGTTGGCACCACAGCGAGGATGTCCACGTAGGGAAGCCAGAATACAATGATCCCCATGATGTTTTGGTAAAAGTCAGCCTCGGGGATTTTCCATGAAAAGCTGGTCAAGGACTTCCAAAAGAGGAGCCCATCGCAAGTCCTTGAATCTGCTCATATTCGCGACTCGACATTCAAATGGGCTGAACTCTACGCAGAGGCAGACATTACCATCTATTGGCAGTGGTATTTTGTTACGTCCACCCCCCGGGTTTTTTTGTAGTTTTGATAACCTGTCAATCAGACGTTAATAAGAGCAATGGATGACGGGGAACCTCCTTAGGGTGCGGACCTGAGCTCCCTCTTTGAGGTAAAACAGCCTTGAGGGCTTTTTTCACTGGAGAGGGGGGAAAGGGAAAGGAAAAGGGTTCTAAATAATAAGTTATTTTGTAGGGGAAGGGCACCCCCTCTGGTTTTCCCCCCAGGGTTCATATGTCCCAAATGTGTTTGCCATGCGTGGCATCCCTGTGCACTGTAAAACGGGTCCTGGAGGTGAAGATGCTGTAAATGAGTACCCCCCTGCAGCAGTAACAGCCTTTGGCCCCTTATTCCCAGAAAAAGGTAGCTCGTTCGGGTTTAAACCGGTTTGGGGCTCCTCAGGGGGGCTAGGGAAAGCAATTTTGTCGCTGTTGGCACTCACACTGGTCCCGTGAGTGGCGGGACAATGGCCACTGGCTGCATATATACTCACACCACCCCTGCTAGACATTAGTTCAAACTTACAGTTTTCCCTTATTGGACTCTATTTTTGGGTGGGGGCATTGAGAGGACGAAAGAAGTCCTTATATGGCAAATATTCCCCCAACCCCCCCCCAACCTCCCCCCCAAAAAAGACAAATGAACTGTGCAAGGCCTAGACCACGGCAATCACTTTGAAGCCATATATAGCTTCTGGTGGCAAGAGAAAATCCAAAGCGTAGGATGACTAAGTCAGACCTGCCGCCAAAATGAATGCGATCAGCCCAAAACATGTCTGTCCATGAGATTGTCCAGCAGATGAACTCTTGTGTTGGCCTCTCCAGGCCAGTACCTAAAACGGGAGACCTCTGAGCACTCAGACGTCTTCTCTGACTGAGATGGGAGCATAAGCTGAACCAGCTGAAACAGCTGTTGCTCTCACGATTGTAGCCCAGAATCCAAGCCGAAAGGGCGGTCCAAAACGACCCAGGCCAGAGACAGACTGAGGAAGAGTCTGGACCTCACAGTTGAAGGCTCCCTCAAAACCTGAAGGCTTTGACAATGCCTACCACCTGGTGAGAGCTTTGGAGAGAAAAATCTGTTTGTCAGTCTGGGTTGCCAGAGACCAGGGCATGATTAGGTCCCCAAAAGACAAGCTACCTGAATTTCCTGAAAAACAAAGGGGTTTAAAGGGGGAGGGGTGGAAAGTGTTCTTTGCCATGAATCCGGGAGTTAGGAGAGTAAATTTGGTCTATTTGGGTTTTGACCCTTTGATGTGGATTGACACATCACCCCCAAGGTCAGGAAAGCTTCCCAAGTCGAAGGGGAAAGGGGCCCAACCGGGCAAGTCTTGGTACCTGAAAAGGGGTTAATCAAAAAACCTTGATCTTTGTAACTGGGGCACCTTCAACTAAGAACTTATGTGCCTGAGCTTTTTGGGGTTTTTTAAACCCCTTTTCCGAGGGGTATATTATAGAGGCCGGGGCCTGCTGCCGGGGGCTTATATCGTTGCCCTAGCATGCGAAACCCACTCATGCAAGTCCAAATCCCATACTGTTTCTTGAAATACTACAGCATATGTTGTTTTTTTTCAGTTTTCATTATTTTTCTAAAGTCTCTACTTGCCATATTTCCTAAAAAACGAGACGAAGGATATTTTTTTGTATATATACCCTATTTTGATCATTTTTGGGTCTATAGCCCCGTAAAAAAAAAGCAGGGTTGGGGCATCGGATTTGAAATCGTGGGTTTGTTGTTTTTTTTTTTGATGGTAAAAATAGAAAGTGTTAAAACTGATTTAACCCTTTTTTCAGTGGCAGAAAAATAATCTTTGCCATGATTGAAAAAAAAAAAAACCTCAGGGCATTTATACAGGCGGGGCCAAAGGAAAGGCCCGGGCGAAGCCGAATTTCGCAAATCTAAGCAAGCAAGCTTTTCATACATAACTAGGGCATTTTTGTACGCCCCGGGATGGTCCACCCATGCATGGATGTGGTATATGCCCCCCGTCGGCAAGGGTTAAGGCCACCAGGCTGCTGCAAGGAAGCCCAAATGTGGTGTCTGTAGCAAGGCAACAACACCGGGTGGGCCTTAAGGCCCCAAAAGGGAAAGGAAAAAGGGGATACAACACCCAAAGCCCAACTGTGCCAAGAGGCATCACGCCTGGACCTGGTTTGCTCGCCAAAAAGAGGGACTCAAAATGACACGGTTTAAAAAAAGAAACCCGGGGATTTTTTCCTGTTCCCAGGCACCCATGGTGGGGACAGAACAAAAGAGAAAAGGCTTCCCTACCTTATAAGAGGAAGAAAGCTCCTCCATTCTAACCATTACAGGAGTGCAAAAAGAGAACCACAGGAGTAAAGGTTCAAAGAGCACTGTAAAAGCTCCCCAAGAGAGATATAAATTTTGATGAAGTTGATCTCCTTTTGAGTGAGGAGGCAGAAAAGGGTAGCAGGGTTTTGCCATAATGGCAGTGACTAAACTGTTGCGTCCTGAAAGGGGGAAGCTGAACAGAGCCAAAAAAATTTCCCCCCTCACCCAGGTGGACCCCCCTCCCACTAAAACCCGGGGCCCAGCCTCCAGGCAACCCAAAACGTAAATTTTGGTGCACCCAGTCCAGAACGGGCTGAGTTTCCCAGGTAAAGTCAGCAAAGAGAAAAGGCACACAGACAAAGCCTGAAGTGAGAAAAGCCAAACAAACAAAAGTCAGAGCTACCAAAGGTTCCCCACTCCCCATTGGCCCCATCCCTTTACAAACACCCCAAAAAACGATGAAACCCTTAGGCAGAAGGACTTCACAATGGGATTGTCAGACTCTGATAAAAACAGCTTGAAATTTGAAAAAAAGACGCTCTGAGTAACTATCACCAAATAACCATGACACCCAATCAAATCATACTACAGTGGAACATCTGGGCTTTAATACAAAAAATGCAATCCTCCACGCAATAGTGTGATCAAGGAACATTGACATTGTCATGCTCCAGGAGATATTAACAGAGGAGATTTTGCTTCTCAGGGTATCATGTCTTCATGCTGCCAAGCACAGCTGGCAAAAGGGGCTTGATCATCCTGGTCAGAACAATCCCTTGCTCTGCAATAGCCAATGCACCGTACTGTGGAGAGTGTGTTGAATCTCTCACTGTTGAGATTCACTTGGCCAGGGGCCCTGACAATCTGTACAATGTTAAGCTAGCAAGCTGTGGGAGTTTACATCACCAGGCTTGCTACTGCCCAAAAGACTGAGGATCATGGGGGGAGATTTCAATGCAACAACCCCATTCTGGCTTTCTGCGGGCCCCCTGTGCGCGGGTATCACATACAAATTGCTTGAGACTTTCCCCAGATCGCTTTTTTAAATAGCAAAGAGCCAATGCATTTTGGGGTTTGACTTCCCCTTTGGAAACGGGCTCTGGTGGAGAGAATGAGATGGTGTGTTGGTAGTAACAGTGCCATAATGGTCACCAGTGACCATTATGGCAACGTTATCCCCCTCATGGAGTGGCCACCCCAAATGCTATTAGCAAATCCAAACAGAAAAGGCCCAAAATGGCAATCTTTCAGAATGCCTTTTGGCCCCCTGTCTTAGGGGAAATAAAACCCCCCACAGAATTTCTTAAAAGCCAGACTTTCATTGCAAAAATCAAGCAGCCTCACAGACTATACCAAAAACCCGGGCTATGGTCAAAGGGTTTTTATAAAGATCCGGTATTTTAAAGGGTGAAATCAAGGGAAGTCAACCACAGAGTGAACATGTGCGAAAAAAATTCTGAAGGAAAAAACCCCTTGCAACTTAGCCCTCTTAAGGAACAGTCGGGGATGCTAAGGAAAAGCTAAAAATGGCTGAAAGGGTGTTGAGCCTTTTGACCATAAACCCACCTTACAGAGCTGTGGAAATGGTCAGGTGAGTAAACCATTCAGCCCTGGTGCACACCCATGACCCTAAATCAGATGAAATGTTTTGGTGCATAGTTCTGGGAGAAAAAGCGCAAAGTCTGCCTGCGCAAAAGGACAAACCAAAGAAGCCTAAAACCAGGCAGACTTGCTCATATCAGAGAAAGGGCAGCTGAACCCAATAACACTGGGAACTAAGAAAAACCTATATAAACAGTTCTTGCTCAGCCCTGGGTTCTGATGGGATCTCATACCCCATCATTTCCCACCTAGGACTGGCAGATGAGCTTGCATTTCTGCAACTCATCAAAAGTCCGGGAAACACCCTCCCCCAGAGCGGAAAGGTATCATAGTTCCCATCCCAAAATCAAAGGAGCCAGGGAAGTACAACCCCATCTCTCTCTTCAGAGAGAAAAGGCTTTTGTGTGTGAAATTGTATACACAAAAAAAAAAAAACGAAAATGAAAATCTGCATTGGGAAAAGGAGTCAGATGAATGATTATTTCAGGCATGTGTCCCAGGTTTAAGAAAAATATTGGCTATGCAAATTGAATGGAAGGAAATAAAAAAAAAAAAAAAATATTGAGGGCTGATTTCTCAAACCTATATTATATTCCACTTGTATAATACCAGAAGTGTGTAGGAGGGAACATGTTAGTGCTTGTGTCTCTTGTAAAATAGAAAAATGCTCTTTTTGTGATTTGTTTGAATATTCAAATATTCTATCTTGGCTATACAAGAAGACAAATATTAGAAGTCAGAAAACTAAGACTTGGAGTAAGGATGAAAATCTTTAAAAAAACAAACTGTTTTTTCTATTTGGAAGAAAGGTCACGAAATAATAATGTTTTTTAGATGCTAAAATTTGAATTAAAATCCCCAATAGGGGGGGAAAAAAAAAAAGTTTTGACCTTTAAAAGCTCTGGTAAAAAGAAAGCGAGACGACAATGCCCAAAAAACGGCACTAATTCATATATGAGTGGGTTGAATAAAGCTAGATTGTGTAAGTTTTTTCAACTGTGTATGGATTTCATTTTTATTTGTAGAGTGAAAGACTGTCTGGTTTTTTTCTTTACCGAAACCCATGTTCAATGGGAGGACCCTTACTTCGTTTTTTTTTTCGATAGAATTTTTTTTTTTTCTGTCTATTAGTGATTTTAAATTTTTAACAATCTTTACTGAAGGCATGGAGGGGATTTCTTTTGATCCTGACTTTCAAAAAGTTTTTTTTTAAAAATCTAAAATTAAAATTGAATAAGTTTATAATCCTAGTTTTTAGTAGGCTTCATAATCTATCTTCATTGTATTAAGTCACCACATGTGACCAAGATAAAAGTCCTAAAATATTGCACCATAACATAATATTTTCTCTCTATGGAGGGTCATTAACCCTTTTCCGACGGGTAGTATTCATAGTGGTCTGGGCCCAGCTGCTGGGGGCTTATATCGTCACCCTAGCACATGGAGTTGAAACCGTAGGTTTTGTTGTATTTTTTTTTTTTTTTGCATTTTTTTTCCAAGTTATTTTATAAGATAACAGGTTTATATTATCACAGGTTTATATTATCACTTCCTTATAGATATAATTTTATGTTCAGTGATTTTATAAGTAAGTGATTTTTTTTTTTTTTACTAAAATACATATCGGTATTTTTCACGTGGTTTTACATCATCACTTCGTGAATACTATATAATATCTCTGGCCAGTGTAGTTGATTAGGAACTTAATTTTTTTTACGCTAACCATGGAAGCCCGGGAAGCCTTTATGAATGCATAGTATAAGAAAAATGAGAAAAAGTGTTAAAAACTACTTTATCACATTTTCAATGGCAAAAAAATAACATTTTGCCGTAATTGTAACAAAAAAAACTCATTGCACGGCCATACATACACCATGGCGTATATGTATATGCCACTGGCAGATAGTCCAGGCATGCCATGGCATGTACGTACACACCTCCTGTCGGGAAAGGGGGTTAACAGACGGAACCGGTGACCTCACCTTGCTCCCTCCACATTTCCTGCAGCTGCCCCACACTTCCTGCAGCTGATATTCCATGCCACGTGTCCGGTGGATGCTCCCTGTTTGTGCCCAAGGATGACACAGTTTTACTCAGTTTGTGTCCAGCGCTTGACGTGACCAGGGCTGGTTGGCCAGGCAAGTGACTCTGCGTTCAGCGCTAACCTTCAAACATCATCTTGTGTGTTCCTTTACTGTGTTGTACTCTTCCATAATAAAGAGTCTAGCCGTTGGTGGCAGGGTGGTCATTTTGGGCCTCTCTATTTCTTTTCCCTTCCTTCTTCTCCCATAAGTGTGTTAAGCTGTATGTGCAGTCACTCTTGCGAATAGCATGTTCTCACACTATTCTTTTGACTTAGATCACATCACTATGTGATGAGGGTATGTGGTCAAACATGAATATCGTTCATTAGTTATGTAATTTATTAATTTCTCTCTTGAGTATAGTGTTAGGATCTTCCCCATATCACAGTGCATAGGGATGCCTGATATAACCTGGGGTTGCATATATTGCCTAATAGATCTACGCTCCGACGTTAGGATAGTAGGTACAAGTAAAACCAAAGTTATTTGTTCGGTTGACAACTTTTGAGTCGGCATGACCCACAGTTATGTCCATTGATTAAGTAGAACGAGGGTTTAATATAGAATCATTATTCGCTTATTAATCATGCCCTTCTCACCCTCTAGAAATCGCTTGCATGGTTTGGGTAAATCCCAAGTGATCGTGCAATTTATGATAGTTAGATACCGTAGGGATTGTGACAAACTGAAGAGAGCAGGTTATTTATAGATTATCCTGGCTCAGTTTGCTTCATTGTATGCTATTTTGGGCATAGAGTCCCCCTGTCGATGATGTCATGCATAGCTAGACATGGGTACCTCGTCAGTTCAGAATTTCTGACCCCGAGAAAAGAAATAATTTTGTATTAATAGCATTGCTAATTTATCTCGATATTGTTATATTGAACATTAATCATCATGTTTGTGATACATTTTCTGTGTGAGTTCACTCACTTTCACTCTCATTCATGCTTGCTGTCGCTCACTCACTCACTCACTCGTCCATCCATGCAGAACAGAAGTCACTGAAACCTTTTCATTAATAGGGTTTGTTGCTGTCATAGTTGCAGGCGTAAAGATCTCTGATGTATCTCTTTTGCCCGCGATTTTGTCAGTCTTTACAAGTGACTTGTATATAATGTACTATTTCTTACTTTACATTTATTCCTTCTCTTTGTAATGACAATTGGTTCAAGTAAATCCTTGCAGATTGCTGTTGTTTCCCTTATCTACTCTCATATCTATCAGAGACAGTTGGTAGTTCAGGCCAGGTCTGTGCGGATCACTACTGATGTCTCCCCCTCCTATTTTTCTTCTTTATTTTGAGAAGGTAAAACAAAAAATGAAAAAAAGATGAAAATAAAGTAAAAATGAACATCAAAAACAGCAAATTTATGTAAACTGTAGCACCTAGCATCCCCTCTTCTCTGTTGCCTTTCTTTTTCTCTTACTATCTTGGCCCTTATGTGTATGATCTGGTTCCCCAACTATATATATAGCAGTCTGACCAACGATATCCGACATGGCACCGAAGGAGGACCCTGCTGCAGAAACGGTCACCTTAGGGTGCTGTAGGAAGGATGTCACTGGATGATCGCCAGAAGCCTGTGGACCAAGATGTTTGTCAGACCAGGTATTAAGCCGCCCCATTATGTAGTGGAAGGGTGTCGCGTGCCAGGATGTCTGTAGATCCAGCGAAAGACCAGGAACTCGCCAGCACAGGTACCAGTTGCCCCAGGATGCTGTGGATGGGCGCTGCTTGCCTGGACACCTGTAGATCCAGTCAAACTCCAGGGGTTCGTCAACACAGGTATCAGCTACCCTGAGATGCTGAAGAGGATGCCTCCTGCCCAGATGCTTGTAGATCCAGACAAAGATTACATGGATGTCTGGATGAGCATGCAGCTGAGAAGGACCTGGACGAGATCTGTGAAGACGTGGATGAGTGCACCACCGAGTTAGACCTGGATTAGGACTATGAGGAAGTCTAGATGAATCCGAAGTCAAGGAGGACCTGTGCAAGACCCTCAAGGATGTGTGGCCGTTGAGGATGGATAGATTATACCAAGGACCAGGAAGAAGAGAACGACAGTCACAAAGATGCGCAAGGACAGTGCATGCGAGAACAAGATGACCA
>NC_051398.1:22915484-22917984 GCF_015228065.2 Penaeus monodon | reverse complement strand
TTTTTCATTTTACAATGAAATACAATCAATATAGAATTCTAAATAAATCATAAAAGAAAAAGTGGCTCTTAAGGCAACCCTCATTGTTTCAACATCACTTGCTCCATTCAAAAAAGTTAAGGGACCATCCCAAATGAGGGGAAATAAGAATGAAGAAACTACCAAAGGACTGTTTGAGCCAAAACCGGTTTATTTCTTGGGAGGTACAAGGGCATAAGTGCCAACAGGTAAACTCCAGACACGGGTACAGGTACACCTATAGGGACTTTTACTTGTTGCAATCTTGCATATGGGATTTTATAATGACATTGCACATAGATATGAGTTTGTGAATGTCCAAAGAACATTTTTGTACCAATATCAGAAAATTTTTTAATCATTTATGAAGAAATATTTTCTGAATTTTTTTTCTTCAAAACTGTAGGTTTTGTGTACAGTTATACATGGAAATATACTTTCCATCGAGACTCCCTGGTAATATGTTTAGTTTATGTAGAGGTCTATATGTGTACCGAGTATGAAGCACTGATGATTAAAAATAAACGTATAACTAATGCTAATAATATTTCAATTTGGAAATCGATCCGCAAATTTGTTTTGATTTGAAATTTGTCTTTTCCATTGTAATGAACACTTCAATACGAGGGCCATCAAATGGTTGAAAATTTGAACTTTTGAAAAATAAGTGAAATATTGATTATTTTATGTTGAAGATGATAGTGCCCAATGATACCTGCTTTGAAATAAAAACTATGTGGAATTTTGAAATTGGTGTTATCGATTCACTTTGTAAAGAGTTCATGCAGCTAACACACCTTTTTCATGCATTTTCAGTAAAAAAAAAAATGCAAACTGAGGACGCTACTGTCGTAGGTACCATAAATATGGAAGATGCTGACCCCACCCAGGGGTCTGATCATATTGTTCACTTATTTGCAAAGATAATGTGTTGAAATGACTGAACGCCAACATTGTAATGGTTTTCCATGACCAACAGTCATTTTTTATAAATATCAATAAAGGAAACAATTTTATCTGGGGCAACTAGTATTTTTTCTTTATGAAAAAAATGGGTTTACTCCTATTAAATGAGGATGTTTAAAATGCTTAATCTTATGTGCATTTGTTTACATATATATCAACTTCTCAAAAATTAAAACTGCCCAGTGACCACCCCATTTCGAGTGTCAGGAAAATTCAATGGCCTTGGAAATTCTTGCCATAAAAGAATTCTACACATGTGCTTTCATAATTCTCAAATTTGAACCAATATGTTGTATTCAAGTTAGAATCGTAATCATATAACAATGTTGTACTGATACTGCCATCCACAGCTCTCCATTCCTTAAAAAAAAAAAAAAAAAAAAAAAAAAAAAAAAAAAAAAAAAAAAAGGAATATTCTAGCTCTACACCCCCCCCCCCAAAAAAAAGGGTGCCCCCCCTCCCCCCCACACACACACCAAAAGGGGGATGGCTGTTAAATTATAAATGAGACAAATCACAATTTTATACTCTATAACAGGCATAAGAAATAAATTGTATGTCTATGACCATTTTTTTTTTTTTTTTTTTATCAAATGAATGGAGCAAGGTAGGCTTTTCCGGGACAGTCCCCTTAACCACATACTGCCAGGGAAAATGCTGTGCTCATTTTTTTTTTTGTGAAATGTCTCTGCACATAGCTGGCTCTGCTAGTGCTTAGCCACAAAGGAGTCAATTAGTAGACCTTATGACCTTATCTAATTTCTCCTTTCCTTGAATTGGCAGGAAACACATGTTTTTTACGAATGCTACGAATATCGATGGTGTTATTTTTATTATAAACATTTTAATTATTATAATGTTATAAACATTAGTAACAGCAAAATAAGATAATGTAAAATATTTTTGCAAATAAAGGAAAATGGTAAACGGGCGAGACAGGCAGTACTTGTAATTGGCTCATTGGTGACTTAGTACAAGTGTAGCCATCTATGTGTAAAACCAATTAATAAAGTAAACTTGACAGTGGGCATGGCATGTGCGTACATGCCATGCCCATTGGCAGTGGGTTAATTAAGGGAGAGAGAGAGGGAAAGTGTCATTATGGAATACCATACTTCTCAGAAGGGTTCCTAAACAGGGAGAGGTATGAAATTACATCAAGTGCCCTGCATTTTTAGCATTTATAAATCTGAATGAAAAAATTTAGTAAGATTTGTTTAAATTTGACATAATTGAATTAAGTAGTGTATCCTTGCAATTTATCACTCATAGCTAATTTTTTTTTTTTTTTTCTAGCTATACCAGGCATCTGCTTCATCCCGTAGTGTGCCTGGTGGTGTAAGGGAAACAAGACGTACAATTAGTGATAGTCGATCAGGCACACGCAAAATGGCAATTGGTCATCATATTGGTGAGCGCTCCCATATTATAGAACGTGAGCAGTCAAGAGAAGGAAGCCTTGAAGAAAAACAAGAGTTCATAAACCTTGAGGAAGGTATAGTCCATTAAGATTTGT
>NC_051398.1:22904824-22907884 GCF_015228065.2 Penaeus monodon | reverse complement strand
TTTCCACACTCATTTGTCAATAGATTTAATGCAAATGCTGTGGAAAGGGAAATGAAAATATAGGCAAAAAACAATTATATTGTATATTTACACTTAAATTTACTTTTATTATTTTTATTATTATTTTATAACATTCATCCTTTGGCTAGTTTAAGCCATAAGGAGTGTAGCTGGGGGCATTATCATTTGATTAAAAAGTGAAGACATAACTTGTTTGTATTTTCAAGGCTTTCTTGTGCATTTTAGTTCAAATATTAGAATATGAGTGACAGTGTTTACTTTGACTTTTTGTAATTTGTTTATTTAACAACAGGGATTATATTGTTATATTTGAATGCACTAGTGTTACCATTTTAGTGACCACAAATTTATTTAGCCAGCCATATATTCCACCCACATTTCCCAATGGAAGTAATGCAAGAGCGCCTTCCTAAATGCTCACTGAGTCTAATCTTCCTCCAAGAGTTTTGTGCACTCATTTTATGAGTACTTCGTAAGACTCACAAAATGTGCAATATTGGTAGCAATATAAGAAGTAAAGGAAATCTGATGGATGGGTTCATTTAACTCAGAAAAGGGTTTCTCTAGCTCATGAGAGAAAGCTAAAGGATAGAGAATTAAATATAGAATTGAATATATGGGAATTGCCATATATTGTAGTAAATAGTTTATACTTATAAAACTATTTGCTGTGGAAAGTCCAGCCAGCTGCTACCCTGCCTGGCAAACTTTGTTTATAGGCTAAAGTATTATTTTCCAGTATCTGGACAGTGTGCAAGGGCCTAGCAACTTGTATTTGATATATTCTATGGGGAGAACATACACATATGTATAATGTATCAATTGCATAACATGATAGATATTCATGGCAGATGACATACGATCAATGTGGTAATTCAGTTTATTATTATGATACTCTTTATATGAATATGCCCCCGATTGGAATGGTACCAGTGCATAACTTTCAACATGCCATTACTATACCATCTGAGGTGAATGGGATGTCTTGACTTCGTTACTTGATTATTTTTCTATCTTTCTTTAACCCAATGCTGCCTGGTGGTTTCCCGATACGAAAGCCCTCTCTCCCAGGCTGTATTCATAGTGGCCTGGGCCCTGCTGCATGGGGATCATGTCGCCACCATAGTGTGTGCAGCATGACCATACATGCTCCCGGAAAACAGGACTGGTAAACCATGGCACTGTATGCACATGCCACCTGGGATATAGTCCAGGCATGCCATGCCATGTACATGCATACCACCCGGTGAGAAAGGGTTAACCTACCATTGTCGGGAAAATGTAATGTTCTTTGTAGGTGAGATAGGTAGTATTCATAATTGATTAGTTGGTGACTTTGTACTTGTGGAGCCATCTATGTGTAAAGATAATTAATAGACTAAACTCACATTGAGCATGTACATAGATGCCATCCCTGGCAGAATTAGATTGAGTATGGTGTTAGATGCTCCATCCCTCAATTAGGTGGTTATAAAAATTAACTCCCAAACCTTCTTTGGTACCTTCTGTTTTACTCAGGTGAAACTGGTATGGGCAAATCCACCCTAATGGACACACTCTTCAATACCAGCTTTGAATCCAATCCAGCACCACACACATTACCATCTGTCAAGCTTAAGTCTCATACATATGAACTTCAGGAATCTAATGTCAGGCTGAAGGTAAGTTCACTGTTTTGACATTCACTTCTTGTAATGTGGTGGTTGTTGCTGTTGATTTTTAGAATATGTTTTGTAGATATTGGAACCATATGATGATAGAATAATAGTGAAATTAATTAAATTACTTATTGATATTTCCCTTGAATCTCCATTACAGCTGACAATCGTTGACACAGTTGGCTATGGAGATCAGATAAATAAAGAAGACAGCTTTACTGCTATTGTTGACTACATTGACAAACAGTTTGATGATTACCTTCAAGAAGAACTGAAGATAAAACGTTGTCTCTCGGCCTATCATGATGCAAGAATCCATGCCTGTTTGTACTTCATCTGTCCAACTGGTCATGGGTACGTGAAGTGAAGATTTTATTGTATTGTTTTTCTCCAAAGAGAAATAATAAATATTAGAAGTTAATTGCATAAGGAATATATATAGCTTTCTGGGATATCCTTAATGGAATGAGGATTTCAAATGAATTGGGAAAGTAAAAAAGATTCAAGCGCATACTTAAAGCTTTTGACATCTTTACTTTTAAATTATTTTGCAGTCTGAAAAGTATTGATTTGGTGTGCATGAAGAAATTGGACTCAAAGGTGAATGTGATTCCAATCATTGCCAAGGCTGATACCATCTCCAAGGCCGAGCTGACTAAGTTTAAACAACGCATCATCCAAGAGATAAAAGCCAACAATATCCAGATTTACCAGTTCCCAACTGATGATGATACCATGGTCAAAGTAAGTATGTCTAAGTATACTATATTTGCATGTATGTTGAAGAACACACACAAACAGAAGCATACACGTGCACATGCACGCATGTACATACATCCCCTCATGCGCACATACCTACACACACACACACACACACACACACACACACACACACACACACACACACACACACACACACACACACACACACACAGACACACACAGACACACACACACACAGACACACACACACACACACACACACACACACAGGCAAAACACACACACAGAGGCACACACACACACACAGAGCACACACACAACACACACACACACACACACACACACACACACACACACACACACACACACACACAGTCACTCTCTATCTCAATCTCTCTCTCTCTCTACATCTCTCCCTCCTCTCTCTCTCTCTCTTCCACTCTCCATCCTCTACTCTCCATATTCTCTCTGTCTCTCCTCATACCCTCCTGCTCCACACTCATACCCACTCTGCCTCCCTCACACTCATACCACATCATCTCTCCCTCATACTCACTACTCACTCCCACTCATACCTCTCTCTCTCTCTCTCCCTCATCTCTCTCTCTCTCTCTCTCTCTCTCTCTCTCTCTCTTCTCTCGCTCTCTCTCTCTCTCTC
>NC_051398.1:22894824-22897324 GCF_015228065.2 Penaeus monodon | reverse complement strand
AACAGTAATCAAGCTAATTATCCTGTTATTTGATTGTCCGTATGTTGGTGTTATTTTCAGTTGTATACAAAGTACGACCAGTTAAAGCGCGAACATGCAGATGAAAAGAAGAGGTATGAGGACTCAAAGAAGCAGCTGGAAGAAGAGAAAGCTGAATTCCAGAAATACAAGCAGCAAGTTGCATCACAGCAGCTTAGCCACCATACACTTACACTTGGCAAAAGGAACAAGAAGTAATAAAGCTTAAGCTTTGTGAGAAGACAGATGAAGAAGGAAGGAATTGCAGATTTATTTCATATGGTATTTGTGGTATATATGGCTTAGAAAAAAAGAAAAAGAAAGAAAAGTGTTTACAGTTTTTGTATGCTGAGAGACATTTTTAGAATTGATATTTCAGCCATTTATTTAGGTATTGTTATTGGTTTTAGTGAAGAAAGATTTAACATTATTATAAAGTCATCTAAGTAACATGTACAATTTGTAATTAATTTGAGATGCATTTTTTTATCAGGCACATTTATAAAGTGATAGTTAATGCCTTGTCATAAAAGCTGATAGCCAGTTTGTTTACTTTAGCAAACCAGAAAAGGAGGAAATGACCAAGAGTTATGTTATGTATTCTAAAAAGTACATATAATTTTTCTGTCAAGAATGTTACCCTGTGGAATGAAAAGTAAAAAAAGGCATTTTTCTTTATTTTATTTTTTCTATATTCGTTATAAGTTTTTTTTTTTTTTTTTCTTGGGATTTTATCCCAGGCACATGGGAAATAGATTTTAGGATTAAGTTCTTTGCTTTATGCAACATTTCCAGGATCCTCTCTCTTCAGAGTGTGAATTAAGTTCAACCTCAGATGTTATTTGACATTGAAATGCATTACAAGCTTTATTTCAGATGTGCTTAAGAGAAGCAAAGGGTAAAACCAATATATGGTCATTGCCAATGCAGATTATTTGCCTTATGTCACTCCACAATACAGATAGAAGAGTAATAATAATAAAAAAAAAATCAGTATTATGCTGTGTATTCAGTGATATTGGGTCCTTTTTTAATAAACAAGTCTAATAGAAAAGGGAAATTGATTGAAATTCTATATTTAAAGATTGAGAATCCTCATTAGTATTAGAGACCGGAGTTAGTGAGACATGCATACCCTCTATTGAGTAAGTGCAATGATAGAATAGTACTAATATATATATGAATATGATATATAATATTATATATATTATAAATATATATAATATATATAATATATATATATATACATTATATACATATATATATATATATAATATATATACATAATAATATACATATATATACTAATATATACTAATATACATATATATATACATATATATATATATATATATATAATAGATATATATATATATATAATATATATATTATATATATATATATATATATATATATAGTAATATATATGGATATATATTATAATATAATATAATATATATAATGATAGTATATATGATATATATATATATATATATATAATGTATATATATATATATATATATGTATATGATATAATATATTATATATATATATATATGTATATATATATATTCCATATATATATATATATATATATATAATGTATGTATGTATATACACATTCATGTTTGTATGTAATATAATATGTATATTATATATAATATATCATATATATCTATACATATACCTATTCATACACATTCATTCCAAGTACGTTGTGTGATGTTAACAGGAACTGATGCACATGAAATAAATGGATTTCATGGTAAAATACAATCTGTGAAATTAATTTTATTCCAATGTTTTTTTTAATGCATGGATTAAATACTTAAGTGAATGGATTTTTGATAACTAGTAGAGTTTGTCCATTTCTTACAATGAAGATATTCCTCATGAAAGTTTTGTTTTTGTATTGATATCTTGCATGAGTATCAGAGGTTTTCAGCCTCAGCTAAGTAGCATTTATAAGTTTGATAAGTATTGTTTTTAATAGTAGATCAACAAATAAATTGTAAGTTGACACAGGCAAAAGATGAATGATAGTATTCAAATGTATTACAATAGATATATTCCACAAATAAGATCAGTCATTGTTGATTTTAGATATTCTGTTCAATTTATAAACTTAATCAGAATTCCATAAATATTTACATTTAATAAGTAATGTCTGTAAATTTTAAAAGATAAAACTACTTTAGAAGTTAATGCTACTACATAGATGGTGTGATATGTAAGTGCAAGTAATCAGCTATATTAAAGCCTATGTGTCTTGCTTTTATTTAGAAAGTTTTACAACTTTAAAGTCGCTGTAATCTTAACATTGTCTCTCCTTCTAATGCAATAACTTCCTTCTTCTTTGCTCCCCCCCCTTTTACGTCACTTTTTCCTTCCCCATCACCTCATTTCATAATTTTCTAACTCATTCTTTGTCATTTAGTATTCTATCAATGTGTTCCATTATGCTATTAGTATTATTTAATCT
>NC_051398.1:22877324-22889824 GCF_015228065.2 Penaeus monodon | reverse complement strand
AATTATTTTTTGTCAATTGCCTCTTGAATATGACTGCCCAGTTTTACTAGTTGATCAAGAGTTTGGCGTCCCTTTCGGAAGCCGCACTGCTCATCAACTAGCAAATTACTGGAATTTAAAAAATTGCAATAACCTACTGTTAACAATTCGTTCCATGACCTTGCATAAGGAACTTGTCAATGCAATTGTGCGGTAGGAGATGGCGGTTCTAGGATTTCCCCTCCTTTCACTATGAGAATGATGTGGGTGAAGTGCCATGAGTTTGGAAAAGTGTGGCTTTTCCAAATTTCATTGTACACTTCTAGCAACTTAATCATGGCATCATGATCAAGATGCTTTATCATCTCATATCGAGGCTCATCGGGGCCTGGGGATGTTCCTCTACAGGCTTCTAGGGTTCGGACAAGCTCATCCATTGTTAGATCTTTATTGTAATCAAGGTCATCTCCTGTGGCAAAGTGAATAGGTTGCAGCTCAGCCGCTTCCTTGGTGGTCAGGAATGCGGGATGGTAATTTTCTGAGCTTCTTGTATATGAGAACTGTATGGCGAGTGCATTAGCAATGTCTCTAGGTGAATCGAAATTGGTTCCCTCATGAATGATATTTTTAATTTTGACAGATGTTTTTCCTTATTTATTTTATTGACACTGGACCAAACCTGTGATATTGTGGTGTTACTGTTAATTGTAAAGACA
This sequence comes from Penaeus monodon, assembly GCF_015228065.2. Classification (NCBI taxonomy): domain Eukaryota; kingdom Metazoa; phylum Arthropoda; class Malacostraca; order Decapoda; family Penaeidae; genus Penaeus; species Penaeus monodon. The sequence goes on along the minus strand of NC_051398.1, from coordinate 22,889,129 downwards.
TAGCTCCGCCATGCCCGAAAAGGCTCACCTAATTATATACCTGTGATCCTAGGAGCACAGGTAGCTAGGTAAGTATCTTTACATACTAGGTTTTTATTTCATATTTTTGACCAGGCAAATCCTAATGGTTGTGTGTGAAAATGTTAATAAAAATATTAATTTGTCTTAAGAGATGAAGACCCTTCTTAAAAATGATAACTTAAAAAAGTGAAATATTAATTAAAAGAAAACTTTTAGCTAAAACCAAATTAGTTTATTTTTTAGTTTCCTCAAGGCCACATCCCCTAACACTCGCTCTCCTCGTGGTTTTGACGTGGCATATCATACTGAGATGTGCTCCCATAATTAATTATTCTGGCAGGCTTCGATAATTTTTTGTTCTGAACACAGATTAACATAAATAAATCTTTTCAAAGGGGTGGTGTTTTCGCCCCCACGGCAGTTTACATCCAGTTTGTGTGAAGGGCGGGAGAATTGATATGTCCCTACTTAAATCTAACGTGAATGTCCCGCAGAGTTTATTCCGAAGGGACATTTTTCGTGTTATTCGGCTTACATGAGAGGTCAGGCTGCTGAGGGAGAAATCCATTATAATCATACAGTCCACTACAGCACCAAAGCACTTCGCTTAAAGCATGCAGCCTGGAACACATGTCGCTACAAATGAGGCACCCCTAATCAACTATTAGCCCTTATCTCCTTTAAAAGAGCATCCGCCCGTCTTCGTTGCACAATCCAGACCAGGAAAACAAATAGCTAACGAAATTGTTTCCTCAATTTTCTTAATAATCTACATCTGTTTCAGCTGTTTGGCGTCGGATCCATAAACTATCAGGTAAACATCCCTCCTTCCAGCCCCCGTCCTTCATATTCGAGTTGCTCTCATCTCTGATCCTCTCCAAGACGCTAAATGAACTAGGTGGCTATTTCAGCCAGGTCATTAGTGGACCTTGCCTTTCTCCACACTTTTCTTCCATTAAGACCATCAGGGAACGCAACCCCATCATCTTCACCCTATCCTCTGATGAGTCCTATAATGTGTTTTTTTCTTTGAAATCAATGCTACCTTACAGTCGTGACGCAACACTCAGGAAGGCCTGACGGTATTCACTATTGTGTGCTCCGACACCTTCCATCTTCCTCTCTATCCTTCCTATTAACTATTTTCAACCACATATGGACGTCAGGAAATTTTCCTCTTATCCTTCCTTTCTTGAAATCCAATAAATCGGGTACCCTCCCTCAAGATTATCGCCCCATCTCTCTAACTAGCTGCTTGTGCAACTACTGGAGCGGATGGCTAACTTCCGCTTAATGTGGTATCTTGAATCTCTCAACCTTCTCTCTCCTTCCCAGTTTGAGTTTCTGCCGTGCCCAAAATACAGCTGACCCACTTGCTCATTTCGAGACATATATTACATTCGCATTTGCACGCTATGAATCCGTATTATTAATTCCATATTCTTTGACCTAGAAAAAGCATATGATACCACAAGGCGGTACCATATTCTCCAAAAAATGTCCTCCCTAGGCATACGTGGAAACATGGGTGTCTTTTCTCTCCAAACGCACTTTAAAGGTCAAAATTGCCTCTTCCACATCATCATCCTTTCCTCAGTTCGAAGGCGTCCCACAAGGCAGTGTGCTCAGCACCACTTTATTCCTTCTTGCCGTTAATGACATTGTCTCAGTTTTACCACCAGGGGCCCGATCATCACTTTATGTTGATGATTTAACTATCTTCGCCTCTTTCACGTCCATACCAAACTTCAGTCTGCAATATCATCAGTATCTTCCTGTGCCACTAACCAGGGCTTTCGCTTTTCTACCTCCAAATCTTTCTCCATCCTTTTCTCTCGTGCACGTGTAGGTCCCCAACCTTCACTCTGCTTATATGGTGCTCCACTCCAATACCATTCCTCTGGCAAATTCCTTGGCTTTATTTTTTACTCCAAATTGTCCTGGTGAGACCATATCTTTTACATTAAAGAAAAAAACTAGTCTGCTTCAACTTACCTCCTTGCTCATCTTGATACAATCCCCCACTGTGGTCTTCGCTTACCCCTAGGTGCCTTCTGCTCCTCTCCAGATGAGAGCCTGTACACTGAATCAGGCATGCCGTCTCTCTCTACGCCGTACCCTTCTCTCTCTCCGATGGATTCTTACCCCCACTTTAAGACCTTCCTGTATACCCATTGGCAATCTTTCTGGTCAAGTCTCTGCACTAATAAATTACATACTGTAAAATTATCAATATCTTCCTGGTCAGTTCCATTTGATCAGAACAAACGTTGGGAGACAACTATTGGCCACACCCGCCCAGTACACTCCCATATGATGTCACGTTCTGATCCAACCCTTTGTTCCCTATGTAATATCCCTCTTTCAATTCCACACATTCTGCTGTCCTGTCCACGCTTTGATGCAGCCCGTATCTCTGCTTTCCCCCACCTATCCTCCCTTCATCGATCTCTCAACCTATCAGACATCCTCACAGAATCTCACACTTTCTGCTTTGACAACCTGGTCTCCTTCCTCAGGCACATATATATCCTTCACTTGATCTAATCATCCTTACCTCCTCCTTAACCCATTCACTCATCAAGTCCTTTACCCATCGTTAACCTTTTCAATATCAATCAAGAGATTGTTGACGTATAGCAACTAACTACTAACTCAACCGCCCTTCACAACCCTTTACTGTACCTTCCTATGATGCTACATGACCTTAGATGTCTAGCACAGTTATTTTGCTTTTAACCATTAACCATTAACATGAATCCGTGGTGATTGGGTTAAGAAAGTTCCCCTTTACATCGACAATATCCATTATTCTCTAAGAAAGCTAACAGAAGGAAATGATACGTCATTCTTGTGATTATTTTACATTGCAAGAATATCAGCTGTGCTAGATGTCCTACTTCCTGGCTCCTTACATAGCCTTTTACCCTTCCACTGTTTGAAATCTAAGCTATTACTTGTTCACTAGCATTATAATGTTTTATGAAAAGTGAAAAAAATATATATGTGTTTTAGTATTAGATTTGAGGTCCTGAGAGACCCAACGTAATGAAGGTTAACAAAAGGAAAAACAAATTTGTAGCTTTCGAAGTGGGGGAAAAACACCTCAAATCAAATGAAACTCATCCGAGATCTCAAGAGATTTGGGATTCCCTTCGCCTACTGCCATCTATCCCCGCCTACCCCTGTCACACCACTCCATTCCTTGCTCGCTGTTGTCGTGGGGGGTTTAGGAGACAGACTGAGGCCCAATGTAAAGGTCTCCCCAACCTTGGACCTCGGCCCTCACCTCAACTAAATTTGCTTGTTCTTTTCTTCTTCTTTCCTTTTCTGTTTTTCATCCCCTTCTTTTGTTCACTGATTCCAATAGTTCATTAATTTTTACTCTTTTCGCCTCAATACTTTATCATAATGCCATATGACCTTTGATGTCTGGCACATTTATCTGTTTTGACCATTAACCATTTGGAAATCCACAAACATTACCTTATTGAACCCCCCCCAAAAAAAAAAAAAAAAAAAAAAATCAATGAATAAGCAAATACCCTGTCACGCTACCATCACACTCATCCATTGTCCGACATTTGTCAGAAATTGCAAAGAACCTTAAATATTTATGATTTGAGAATGGAAGTTTTCCCCACCACGAATGTCAAAAATCAGAGATTATCCTTACATCATAAACATTCACTTTATGGCTCTTCTAATCGAGGATAAAACATGTATTAAAAGCAGGCATAGTCATGAAAAAGTTAAAGGGAAAGTCAAATACCTAATTATGAAAACTATGTTTTATCCATTACCATACTATTCAAGAAAATGAAAATGAGACACCATACTAAATCCCGATGCCATTCTCACCATAATGTCCAAACCTAGTGTAGGGTATCTCCTGTCACTGTGCAAGGAGCATCTTCAAGAAAAGTAGCCAAATATCTAGGGTGTACAATGGAATTAGTTGAGGCCCACTATCCTTAATACATTTAGGCTGATGCACCTGGTATGCAAAATAGTAGAATCATAACATCTTATCTGTATTTTTTATCCATTTTTTCACAATGCCTTATCATATAACCCTTGATGACCGACAAATTCATTTGTTTTAACCATTAACATCTTATCTGGTTAGCTCTTGGAACTGCTTCCTTATTATTCTACGTATGATATTTGCAGTGTCCTGTAGAGTACAGACAATTAGATACTGGTCAACGAGAAACCTTTATGAATCTGATAAACAGGTTTTGAAATACCTTTTCATTGCTGCCACAGGATAGAGAGAATGAGAAAGCCCATTGATTATTCAATCTGGAATTTTCATCAGTGACGAAATATGACTAGGCCTCTCATGCATGGCTACTAAAGACGGCGATGGAGATAACGACTGTCAGTCTCCGACCCCCTCCCCCCATTCTGAACCGTAACCTCCTCCTCACCCTTGCTTCCCTTGGTCTCCCCTACACCTACCTTTTGCTTTAGTTTCCCCTTTTACTTTGATATCCTACCATTTCCCTTCTCTCTCGCTCTCTCTCCCTCCCTCCCTCCCTCTCTCTCTCTCCTCCTTCTCCTCACGTATCATCCTCTTGAAACCTGTACCCTATTTACTCTACTCGCCATCTTCCGTCTCTTATAACTACTTTCTCTCGTTCTCGCTCACACTTCTTCTTTGATCATTTCTTTCGTTCCCTTTCCTTTCATTATCTCCTTTTCTTTCCTAATATTACGTTAATTCCTTAATTTCTACCATGCTAATCTCCTCGTTTTCTCCTCTTCCTCGTTTCTTCGTTATGCTATCTTATCCTTTTCTCTCACTCACTCCTTTCGTTCATTTTTTATCTTTTCTGTTTTACTTCGTGATATACGTTCATTCGTATCCTTCTCCTCTCGCATACTAATTTCCTTCTCGTTTTCTACCTTTTCAATTCCTCCGGTAATCTCTTGCTCGTTTTCTTTCATTTCCATCTTTTGACTTGCGTTTATTTCTTTCCTCTTCGTCTTTTTTCTTAAACTTGCGTCCTCATACCTAATCCCAATCCTCCACCCTAATACCCTACCAGTCCCCTCGACACGCTTGATACCTTGTCCCGAATCCTGATCTGAACCTGGGTTAATCCAGCGGGTGGTTTTCAAACACGCTGGAGACGATTCTCGCCACGCAACCAACACGGATACACACTAATGCTGCTAAACCACGTTTTTGTTGAAATGTGTATAAACAAAAATGTTATAACTGTTTTTTCATTATTTTATACATTCATTTCTTTTAATTAATGGCTTCAACGTTTTATTTAATAATAATTCATTTTAACACCGAACGCCTTCCCTTTATTTACCATATATTTTTACGTTATTTAAGGTTTTTATATTCTTTTAAAACTAATTAAATCTATATTTTATCAATATTTTTCTTATTAACCTTAGATATTTGTTTTATAACTTTGAATATTTTTCGCTTTTATATTCACGACCTGCCACCTCACCTTCTTAATTATCGAACTTACTAATTAATGGAGGTTCACGGAGGACACTCGGGATATTCTATGTACTGTTAAATTATTTTACTCTATTCTGATTTTGTTTTAATAACTGAGTTTCTGTTCTGCTGAGTTTCATTTACGGTGTTCTTAGTACACTATTAATATTTTTCTAATGTATGTTTTAGTATGTTTTCTACCTGTTTACTTAATATTTTTACTGTTATTTATTGCTAATTAACACTATTGTCTCATACAATATAAATAATTTGGTCTTTGGTTTAGATAACTTTTGCCACAATGACGTGGCCTTGCCTGTATAAATACCGGTAAAGAATAAACCCATACCAAGGTCTCTCAGGACCTCTAGGTCCCAAGGTTTTTGCAGTGAGTTTTCTTTGTAAAGAGATTTTGACACCTCCACAGCAAAGCTCGACCTTGTGCTGATAACCTGTGCTGAAATTTGCCAGAGGGATGGTATTGGAGTGGAGTGCCATAGAAGAGTGGAGGCTGGGGACCTACACATGTGCGAGAAAAAAGGATGGTTAATGGTTAATGGTTAAAAGCAAGAGAAATATGCTAGACATCTAAGGTCATGTAGCACTATAGTTAATGTTAGGGAAGGGTGGTTGAATTAGTGATTAGTTGTCTAAGCTGGGCAAAGGAATTGGTGAGTGAAAGGGTTAGGGTCGGGTGTGGTAAGGAGTTAGATTATATGAAGGATATGTATGCGTTTGACGAAAGAGAATAGGTTGTTGAAGCAGAAAGTGTGGGATTCTGTAAGGATGTCTGATAAGTTGGGAGGTCGGTGGAGGGAGGATAGGTGGGGGAAAGCAGAGGTACGGGTTGTTTCAAAACGTGGGCACGACAATAGGATGTGTGGGATTGAAAGGGGAACATTACATAAGGAACATAAGGGTGGATCAGATTGTGACATCAGATAGGAGTGTGTTAGACGGGTGTGGCCAATGCGTAATCGGGCGAGAGCAGTCTCCCAACGTCTGTTCCGATGAAATGGAGCTGACCAGGAGGATATTGATAGTTTTACAGAATGTAATTTATTAGTGCGGAGGCTTGACCAAAAAGATTGCCATCGATTATACAAGGTCTTAAAGTGTGGGTAATAATCCGTGACTGGGATACGTGAGAAGCGTGGTTGGTATGATGTGGACATAGAGGCGTGGCGTGCTAGTGTATCTGCCTGTTCATTGCCGGGGATTCCAACATGGCTGGGCACCCAGCAAAATTTGATTGTTTTATGGCGTGTGGACAGGTAAAACAACCAGTTCTGGATCTTACAAACAAAGGGGTTGGTGGTGTGTATTGACTTTATGAGAGTTAATGATTTACGGGAGTCAGTAAAAATTGCAAAAGAGGTAGAGGAGAGTGAGTATATGTGTTTTAGAGCAAAAAGGAGTGCATACAGTTCTGTAGTAAGGACACTGGATTCAGGAGGAAGGGAGTATTTGAAAGTACGAGTTGGGAAGATTACTGCAAAACCAGCACCGGAGGTGGATTTGGAGCCATCAGTATATACGTGAATACTAGAGGAATGAGTGGAGACATGGTCAAGGAAATGTGTGAGAAGGACTGTACGAGGGATATTTGATTTTGGTGGGTCGGGGAAAACAGAAGAGCAAATATGGGGGTGAGGTATAAGCCATGGAGGGACGGACTGGACAGAAAACGGGAGAGGTTGGAGATGGGGAAAAGGGGAATGGGAGAGGAGGGTATCCATGCGAGTGGAGAAAGGAGTAGGTAATCGTGGATATGAAGCTAAGGTAAGAAGTAGGGGTTGTGGGATAGTTAGTTTAGTGAGGGAAAATTGGTGGAATCGAACATAGCATCGGAGAGAGAGAAGGGCACGACGTCGAGATAGAGATGGTATGCCTGATTCAGTGTACAGGCTCTCAACTGGGGAGGAGCGAAAGGCGCCTAGTGCTAAGCGAAGACCACAGTGATGGCTTGTATCAAGATGGGCAAGGAGAGAAGTTGAGGCAGAGGAGTAGATATGGCATCCATAATCAAGAGTGGAGAGGATCAAAGTAACATGAAGATGAAGGAGAGTTTTGCAATCTGAGCCCCATGATATATGGGATAGAGTTTTTAAGATTCGAAGACGGCGGAGAGCTTTTTCCTTAATGTGTAGAATATGGTCTCGCCAGGATAGTTTGGAGTCAAAAATGACACCTAGGAATTTGCCAGAGGAACGGCATTGGAGTGGAGTGCATTGTACTGATGTTGCATCAAAGTCTGTGAGACAGGCAAGTAGGTCTTCTCCACAATCTGACCAATCTTTGTCATAGATTGGGCAATTTGCTGGGGAGATTGAAACTGTTCCGGTGCAAGTATTGAGGGTTGGATGGGGTTCTGTAAAGATGGGGTTACCATATAGGTCTGTTAGTTTTGTTAATGCTATAGCTTGGTTTTCGGATGTTACTGTGACAAGACGGGAGCGGTCGGGTCGGCTACGGAAAGAGACTTTACCTACTTGTTTTTGGAGACATTGTTGGAAGAGAAGGGTGTTGTCAGAGTAGGGAGCTGTGGGAGGGATCACGAAAAATCGGTCCCATTTGGCTGCGCTGAAGAGGGTATTCAATATTGTTGTAGTGATAGGGGTAGTCGAAGGGCGGGGGCGTGACGATGGAGTAGTGTTGAGGGTGGTAGTGTTATGGGGAAATGGCCAATAAGGCTGTAATGTATTAATAAGGGAGGATGGGGTGGTTGATGTTGGAGGTTGTGGGGGTAGAGGCGTTGAAGTTGAGCGTGCTGGGAGAGTGGAAATGTTCCTTAAGGGTTGATTGTTGGCTACTGTACTAGTAGGCATTGATGAGGGGGTTGTTGCAGTGTTCGGAGCCGTGGTCAAAGGAGAGCCTGGGGTCAGGGAATCAGGTGGGTTTACATCGTTGGGGCTATTTGATAAAGGGGCAAGCCTCATTGCCCCTAATAGTGGGGATAAGTTTTCATTACTAGCCATGGTAAGCCTGGATTATGTTGGGGATAAAAACATTCCACCCCTCAGGGTCCCCTTGAGGGGTAAGGGCTAGGTAACTAAATCGGGGAATACCGTGCCCATGGCTCCCTCAGGCTGTTCAGGACTGGCACAAAGTCAGCCTTTCATCCTTTCAGCACGGCTCTCACACCTTAGGAGGTGGATAGCAGAAGGGTTTGGTGAAGGGACAGAAACGAAAAGTGGGAAGGAAAATAAAGACCATGCAAAATTAGTTGAGTCGAGGGCTGAGTCCCAAGGTTGGGGAGTTCCCCATCATTGGGTCTCAGTCTCCGCCTCCTAAGCCCCCCCCACGACAACAACGGGCAAGGGATTGGGGGGGAGAAAAAAGGATGGAGAAAGATTTGGAGGTAGAAAAGCGGAAGCCAAGGTTAGTGGCCCAAGAAGCTACTGCTGATGTTGCAGACTGAAGGAACTGGTGGAGATTTGGTATGGATGCGTCAGAGGCGATGGCTAAATCAACATATAGTGATGATCAAGCTCCTGGTGGTAAAAGTGAGACAATGTCATTAACGGCAAGAAGGAATAAAGTGCTGAGCACGATGCCTTATGAGGAAATGATGATGATATTGAAGAGGCAATTTGACCTGAAAAGTGCACTTGGAGAGGAAATACTTTAAAAAGATACCCACGTTTCCACGTATGCCTAGGGAGGACAATTTTTTGAGAATATGGTACTGCCATACAGTATCATATGCTTTTTCTAGGTCCAAGAATACGGAATCAAGGCGTGCAAATGCAGATGTAATATATGTCTCGAAATGACTAAGGGGGTCAGCTGTACTTCGGGCACGGTAGAAAGTAAATTGGTAAGCAGAAAGATTGTGAGATTGAAGATACCACATAAAACGGAAGTTAACCATTTGCTTTAGTAGTTTGCACAAGCAGCTAGTTAGAGCGATGGAGTGGTAATCTTGAGGGAGGGTAACCGATTTATAGGGTTTAAAGAAGGGGAGGATAAGAGCTTCTCGCCAATGAGAAGGAAAATTTCCTGACGTCCAAATGTGTTTAAAAATAGTTAATAGGGTGGATACAGAGGAAGATGGAAGGTGTTGGAGCATACAATAGTGAATACCGTCAGGGCCTTCATGTGTGTTGCAGCATGACTGTAAGGCATCAATGAGTTCAGAGGAAGAAAAAGGAGCATCATAGGACTCAGCAGAGGATAGGGTGAAGACGATGGGGGTGCATTCCCTGATGGTCTTGATAGAAGAGAAGTGTGGAGAAAGGTGAGAACCACTGCTGACCTGGCTGAAATAGTCACCTAGTTCATTAGTGACTTGGAGAGGATCAGAGATGAGAGTATCTCGAATATGGAGGACAGGGGCTGGATGGGGGAGGGATGTTTACCTGATAATTTATAGATCCAGGGCCAAAAAGTTGAGAGAGATGTAGATGTAATTGAGGAAACATAATTTCGCTAGCTATTTGTTTTACTGTTCCTGATTGTTCGACGAAGATAGGCGCATGCTCTTTTAAAGGAGATAAGGGCTGATAGTTGAATGAAGTGCCTCGTTTGTAGCGGTAACTATTCCAGGCTGCACGCTTTAGTGCAATTAGAATTCCACCATGGAACACATTTAGAGGTACAAGGTCTCGAGATTCGAGGAATGAATGTATACTGTATCATATCTGAAATGGATGAGAAGGGGGATGGGGGGTGGGAATAGCAGAGTGAAGTGAAAGTACGCCAGTCAGCTCTATCAAAGCACCAGCGTTGGGAGTTAGGAAGTGGTACATATGAAGTAGGAGAAAGGGGAACAGGAAAGTGGTCTAGAATTGGAAATATAAATGAAGAGAAAGAAAGCATAGAGAGAGATCAATGCAAGAAAAAAATTGCATGCATATGTCGAAGTGTGTGGGCTGATCTGAATTCAGAATAATAAGGTCAGTTGTGGAAGGGAAGTGTTCTAGAGATCGGACATGTGAGTTGGTGGTGTAATCACTCCAAAGAATGTGGCGACAGTTAAAATCACTAACTATGAGGAAAGGTGGCTGAAGTTGGGAAATTAGAGTTTCAAAGGCAACAAAGTCAACGGGGTGGGAAGGGGAGAAGCAGACTGAAATACCCGTGATCCGATGGCGAAGAAATATGCGAATAATTGTGCACGGGACAGTGGTTTGGAAGGAAGATATGACATACGGTGTTTTCTGATGGATAAGTATAGACGAGACATAAAGGGAGTGTGAAGAGACAAAATGGTAGTTGGGGATTGGTATAGGCGGATGTGTATGAAAAGTCTCTTGGAGACAAATAATGGATGGGTTATAAGAAGAAAAGATATGACAGAGGTCAGGTCTATGAGAATGGAAACCACGAATATTCCAATGTAAGAGAGCTATAATTTAGTTGATCTATGAGTGACAACGGTTACAGGGCGTGTTGGAGAATTTGAAGGGGAAGGAGCTAAGGGGTGAGATGAGGAATGAGAGGGGGAAGGTGTATTGTACGGAGGGGGGGGGGGTTATCAGGAGGTGGAGGATCTGGGGAAGGGCATAGTTGTTAATTCTGTAGCTTGGGTTTCAGATGTTACTGTGAACGATTGGGTCGGATACGGAAAGAGATTATGCCTCCTTGTTTTTGAAGGCAATGCTGGAAGAGGAGTGTTGTCAGAGTAGGGAGCTGTGGGAGGGATCACGAAAAATCGGTCCCATTTGGCTGGGCTAAATAGAGTATCTAAGATACTTGTAGAGATGGGGATAGTAGAAGAGGGAGTAGTGTTAAGGGAGGTAGTATTATAGAGATGGGCAATAAGGATGAAAAGTAGTAATATGGGAGGATGGGGTATTTGATGAAGAAGACTGTGGGGGTAGAGGTGATGAAGTTGAGCATGTTGGGAGAATAGGAATGTCTCCTGGAGACTGAGTATTGATTTGGGTGGATAGCATACAAGTAGGCATTGAGGAGGAGGTAGTAGTTGCAGTGTTCGAGCTGTGATCAAAGGAGAGCCAGGGGTCGAGGAATCGGGAGAGTTTGAATTGGTAGGGCTATTTGATGAAGAGGCAAGCCTCAAGGTTGAATAATGACCTGGGTGGATGATTCGGAATGGATAGAGTTGACAGCAACATTGAGGAGGGAGTACTAGTATCAGTCTACCACTCAGAATCCCCATGAGAGGTAAGGGCTAGGCAATTAACCAAAGAAATACAGTGCCCAAGGCTCCTGGAGATAGTTCGTGACTGACACAAAGCCAACCTTTCAGCATGGCTCTCACCTTAGGGAGTGGACAGGAGGAGGGAATGAAAAAGATAAGGAAAAGAAAGGGAGGAGAAGAAAAGATGATGCAAAATTAGTTGAGACAA
>NC_051398.1:22866213-22874724 GCF_015228065.2 Penaeus monodon | reverse complement strand
ACCGTTTTGAATTAATAGTGTTGTTAAATACGAGGAAGTTGATCAAGTTTAACTATTGTACATAAACGAAAAATGACGAAAAAAGTACGAAATTGCCGGTCGTTGACTAAGCATGCGGCACCCGCCAGCGAGCGAGAATCGTCCCCGAAAAAAGTGCATTAATGAACGCGCGTGACGTCACTGCGTGTGCCAAACAAACCGACCAACTTGACTCCCGTCAAATACTTCCCCTTTTTTCGACTAACATAATGCAAAATGTTTTTTTTGAAAAACCCACTGTCAGCTCATCGGGGGTTTACGAAATCCTCAGTTTATTTAAAGCAGAAGTAAAGACGGGGGTGGAAATTTTTTGGGCGACCTCCCCAGGGTCTGAACATCCCTTTCTTCCCCGGTATTTTTAAATTTTGGCTGACGTAAGTTTTTGGGAAAAGAAAAAGTAAATAAAGTTTTAGGGTAAATGTTTTAAAGTCCCTTAAAGTCCACCCCGTCCCCTGTCCTTGCCCGGGGTAAACCCCCTATCTATATTTATTCTGGGAAATGGAAAATTCTAGATTTTCCTCAGTGAAAGGGGAAACAATCAAATTCGTCATGATTAATTTGTGTTTAAAATTGTTTTGAAAAGCAGTTTCAAAAGGAAAGAGGTTTTTAGAAAAACCAAATTATAGCCAAACCCTCAGAAGTGACAGCAAAGTGTTAGGATTTTCCCAAAATTTTTGCAGCATTTAAAAGGGAAGGGAAAAAAGGGTTTAAATTTCCGGGAATAGCTGTTTATAAAATGAGCAACAAAATTTGGGATCGTGGGAATTTCCCCCCACCCCCAATAGTACAAAAGTAGGGAATTTTGATGAAAAATTTTCCCCCAAAAACCCCCCAAAACCCAAGGGCCCCGATAGCAGGGGGGAAAAAATGAAAGGGACCAGGGGTATTGCAGGGTAAATTGGGGGTTAAAATTTCCGTAGGAAAAACTGAGATTGGAAAAATTTGGGCACGGGTATTTCCCATGAAATGTAAGGAAAAAGAGTTTTAAAAAAAAACCCCCGGTTTCAGTTGGTTTCAGCCCAAATTTTTTCTGCAAATTACTAAAAATCCAAAGGGAAATCACTGTTTAGAGGGCTAAATCCACAACACCCCACACAGAGTTTCCCGTTTAAAATGACACAAAATGCTTTAAAAAAAGAGGGTCAGGGAATAAAAGAAGGTACGTAAAAAGACCTTGGTTTTGGGGGCCCTTTATCTCTGGGTTTCAATTCTCTCATAAAAAAATACTAATAAAAAGTAATTAAAGTAAAACCTTTATTGGGGCTGCGAAGCAGGGGGGGTGCCAACCCCCCAAAAACCCTGCCTGGGAAAAAAAAGAATCCTGCTCATTTTATGGGAGGATAGGGTTGGACAGACTCAGCTGTGGGCAATCCCACATATCAGTTGTACACTATCCCCTGCCATGAGAATTTTTTGTCTTCCATTACTGGGATTGATTGATTGATTCTGTGTATATCATTCATAATTTATCCCGCCCGTTTTCCCTGGCACTGTGCCCAATGGGAGGGGGGGGGGGGGTTCAGCTGAAAAATTCAATTAATTTTTTAAAAAAAGAAAGTGGGAGGAATTAAAAACAGTACCAAAAAAAAATATGATCGGTATGTGAAGATATTCTAAAAAAATTACTGAAAAAGAAAAAATTGTTGATGTATCACTGCAGGCCTCAATAATTTTTTTTTTTTTTTTCTTTTTTATTCACATTGTAATATGCCCTCACCTCAAACATTGCCACATGAACTAAAAAAAAATTTTTAACCAAAAAGCTTTGCAAACCCCAAAATCCACCCAAACACTGTAATTTTACTAAATATGGTGTGTTTATTATATATATTATTATATATAATATAAATAAATATAATATAAATATAATATATATATATAAAAATATAAATATATTATAAATATATATAAATATATATTAATAAATATAATGGAATATAGACATATATAAAATGTAAAAATTTTTAAAATAGATATTAAAATATATATATATAAAAATTAAAAAATAAAATAAAAATTTTAAAAAATAAAAAATATATTTAAAAAATATATAATTTTAAAATTTTATTGGGGATTTTTATATATATATTAATTTTTATTAAAATATCTATATAAAAAATAGTATTAAATTGTTATATAAAATTTTAATATCTTATATTTTATACTTATTTTAAAAATTTATTTTATAAAATTCTAAAATTTTTATATAAAATATTATAAAAATTTTATATTATATCCCAAAAATTGATTCTATTTATTAAAATTTTAATTTTTATAAATATTTTTAAAATTTATTATAGATTATTTTTATATATTTTATATAGATAAGGGGTATATATATAAAAATTTCCTTATTTAAATATTATATTATTTATATTTTATATTTTAAAATATTTATTTTTATATAGTATTTATAAAAAATAAAAAAATTTATATATTCCTAAAATGGGGAAAAGAATTAAAATAATATATATATTTTTAAAAAAAATTTATATATTAGAATATATATGGGGTTTAAATATTTCCATAAAAATATTAATTTATTTTATTATATATTTATCTTATAATTTTATTTTTTATATTTTTTATATTATAAAAATATTTTTATATATTTATATAGATATTTTTATTATTTTATATATAATAAAATTTTATATTATATCTTCCTATTATATATGCTATATTATTTATATATATATAAATTTATATTATATTGGGTATTAAAAATTTTTATTTTATTATATATTTTTATATTTTAAATTCTTTATTATATTTTATATTATTAATTAATTTTTTTTATATATAATTATATCTTTATTTATTTTTAATATATTAATACAATATATTTATATTATTTTATTTTAGAATAATATTTTTTATTTAAAAAATAGATATATATTTTTTATTTATATATTTTTTAATTTAATATTTTTAGATATTTTACCATTATTATTTATATAAAATATTTATATTTTTAATTTTTTATTTTTTAATAAGATAATTTTGATATTTTACATTTTTTAATAAGTTTCTTTTTAAAGATTTTTTATTTTAGATTTTTTTTATATATTTTAAATATTTTTAACATACACAAAAACCAAAAACCACCACCAACATTTTTAATCAAAATTTTTAAAACAACCACCACCAAACAACACACACCCACCACCCCAACCCCCCCCCCCCCACCCACACAACCCCAAAACACACCCACCCCCACCCACACGCCCAAACCACAAAAAAACCCCCCCCACACACACCACAAAACACAACACACCCCACATCACCAAAAACCCAAACCCACACCCACACCCCACACCCCCCCACCCACCCACACACACCCCACACCCACACCACCCACCTCCCCCCACACACACCCCCCCCCCCAAAAAACATAAAATTTTTTAATTTTTTAAAACACACACACCACCAACCCCCACACCACACACCAACCCCCACACACCCATACCCCCCACACACACACACAAAAATATATCCTTATATTTTTTATTTAAATAAATTTTTGCCCAAAAAAAACCCCCCCACACCCCCGAAAAAAAAAAAAAAAAAAAATAGAAAAATTGGAATTTAAAATATAAAAAAAACCTTTTATATTTAAAATAATTTATATTACTAGATATAATTTTATTTTTTTATATATATATATATTTTTGTTTTGTGTGTTTGTGTGTGTGTGGTGTGTGGGGCTGTTGTGGGTGTTGTGTGTGTGTTTTTGTATGGGGTGTGTGTGTGGGGGGTGTGTTTTGTGTGTGTGTACCAAAAATACAAATACATGCATATGTTATATGTATTACACATATGCATATGTGTTGTATATATATGTATATATATATATATATATATAATATATATATAATATATATTAGATATATTAATATATACTATTAATATAATATATATAATGCCGCGGTGGCAGAATGATTAGACATCGGACTCAAGAATGGCACGACGGCAATCTGAGTTCGAGGGTCGAGTCACATGTTGTTTCCTTAGGCAAAGAACTTCACCTCGATTGCCTACTAGCCACTGGGTGGCCAAGGCCAGCCCAAGTCCATGCTGGTCCCAAGCCCGGATAAAATAGAGAGAATGATGACCTAAAAAGGTACAACGGCACTCTCCATGGAAAGGAATGGGGGACCACACGTACTCTACTCCAAGATCATCCAACATGAAACTACAATTAAGTTCATGCTGTGACCACGGTGGCTCAGAACAGAACCTACCATTAAATCATAATAATAATAATAATATATATATATAATATAGATATATATACTATATATAGAGAGAGAGCAGAGAGAGAGAGAAGAGACGAGAAGATAACGAGAGAGATTGAGAGAGAGACGAGAGTAGAGAGTGCGAGAGAGAGAGAGAGAGAGATACACATAAATGTGTGAGTATATGTATGTCTATAATTTATAAGATATATATTGTAGATAGCGATCTATCTATCTGATCTATCGATATATATATATGAGGAGTAGAGATATATATATATATATATTGTATACAAACACACACACACACACACACACTACACATTACACACACACACAAACACACAACACACCACACACACACAACACACACACACACACACACAACACACACACACACACACACACACACCACATACAACACCCACACACACACACACACACACACAACACACACAAACACACACACACACACAACACACACACACACACACACACACACACACACACTGAAGAGCCACTATGAAGGGCCCTACAAGAGTATGGTAGGTGGTGAGCTTACAGTGTGTAGGTAGCACACCAACATGTAAGACTCCTTTTATTAATAGTACGAGGAAGTAGTACGGCTGCGCCAAGGAGCAAGGTGTTGCGCCTTGCCCCTGAAGGGAGTCTGCCTGGCATATCCTACAGTGGTCTAAGATGGGCATAGACACGTGCTTAACATATGGCCAATCCCTGGGATGAAAGGTAGGGTTACAACAAGATGCTTTTGTGGAAGGTGATAGGAAATCACAACATGGAATGTCTAGTGTGCACGAGAGACGAATAAACAGGTTAAGCAATTGAATACTTAGATGTATGTGTGGTGTGGGAATATATGCATGTGGACAAGACATAATGATATACAAGTCATGTAGGAATATAACAACAGATAAATAGAATAACATGGCATACACATTCAGTAACATACATATATAAAGCGGGTGACACACACACACACACCACACACCACACACACACACCACACACACACAAGTACATTACACACACATACCACACATACACACACGATACACATACACACACATCACACACACAGACACACACACAGACACACACAATACACACACACATACAACACACACACACACAACATACACACACACACACACACACACCACACACAACACACACACACACCACACAAACCCCCCCACAACACAATCAACATATAGATAGATATAGATATATATATATGATATAATATGATTAGACTAGAGAGATATGTATATATATTATGGATATAGATAGGTATATATATAGTAGTATAGATAGAAGATATATGAGAGATATTATATATACCTATATATATACATATATATCCACATGAGTATATAAATACGATATATGATATATATCTATATATAGATGAGAGTATATAGGATATAGATATATCATATATATATATATAGTATAGAGAGATATATAGAAATAGACAGATAATATATGTAGATAGATATAATATATATATAATATATATATGTATATATATAGATGTAATTATATATTATATATATATATAGAGATAGATAACATATATAGATTATAGTTATATAGTGAGAGAGATATATATATATATATACAGATATAGGGATTATAAATATATATTATATATAATAATATATGTATAAGTATATATGTATATATATATAGATATATAGAGATATATAGTAGGTCTATATATATATATACATATATATATCATATATATCTCTATATATATGGTATATATATGTAAATATATGTATAGTATATTATATATATATATATATAGATTAATATGGGTGTGTGTGTGTGTGTGTGGGTGTGTGTGTGTGTGTGTGTGGTGTGTGTGTGTGTGTGTGTCTATATTTATGTGTATATATATAGATATATATATAATATAATTATATATATATATATATACTATATATATCTAAATATATATATATATATATATATATATCATAAAGATACACACACACAGAACACACACACACACACCACACACACACACACCACCACACACCACACCACAACACACACACACACACCACACACCCACACACTGTAAGAAGCCGGTATTGATGGCCCTACAAGAGTATGGTAGTGGCGAGCTTACGGTGTAAGGTAGAACAACATGTAAGACTCCTTTTTGAATATAGTATGATGGAGTACGGGCGCGCCAAGGAGCAAGGTGTTCTCCCTTGGCTCCCTGCAGGGAGTATGCCTGTCATATCCTACAGTGGTCTACCGAGGGCCCATCGATCACGTGTTCCCCTTATGCGAATCCCTGGTGCTGCCCGGTATTGTTCCCCCCCCTGCCTAGCTTTTGTGGAAGGGGATCGCCCCCCCCCCTTGGCTGTCTAGTGTGGCAACGAGAGCGCAACTATCCACAGTACAGCCATGGGACCTACTTATATGTCTGTGTTGGGTGTGGGCCTATCGCCTGTGCCCCTCCTACCAGATTCTCACCCGTCTGTAGCAATCATAACCACAACCGCTCAAATAAGAATCACATTGGCCTCCACCCTTCGTCCCCTCCCTCTCTCCGCGTGGTACACCCACCCACACCCCCACCCCCCCCCCCCCACACAACACACACACACCACACACACACACACACACCACCACACACACACACACACACACACACAGTACATTACACACACAACACACCACATACCAGTACACACCTCATACACACACACACAGACACACAACATACACACATGACACACAGTACACACACACAGACACACACACACACACACAACACACACACACACACACACACACACACACACACACACACATAGATATGATATTATATATATATATATATATCTATAAGTAATATATATATGATATATATAGATTATTTATATAGGTATAATATCTTATGATAGACTATGTAGTATATTAGTTATATAGATAGATATAATATATATAGATATAGATATACTATATATATATATTATATATATATATGTATATATATATAGTATATATAGATGTGTATAGATATCTAATATATATATATATATAATATATTATATATATATAATATAGATAATATAGTGTGTGGCGTGTTTGTCTATATTTATGTGTATGTATATATATATATATATATATAATATATATATATATAATTATATATATTATATATTACACACCACACAACACACACCACACACACACACACACACCACACACACACACAAACCAACACACACACACACACCCACACACACACATACATATACATATATATTTCTTCTAGTAACTAAACCCCCAGAATACATGAATTTACCTTTTTTTTATTATTATTATTAATACATCTCCAGCAACATTTTTGGTTTGATATCTATTTGTAAAACAAGAAAGTTGTAATTCTTGTAATTTTTTCATCATTACCAGTACTTTTTTATTAGATAATACTTAAAAATACAGGATTTACAAATTTAACTTCTATTGTTAAGCTGATGAATTATGCTCCATTTCCTTATTATTTAAATCTCTTCAGCAAAGTTTGCTTTAAGTATTACTTCATTATCTTTTAGAAGTATATTACTCTTTTGCAGCAAGTGAGTGAGTTCCTAAGGGATGTGTCTGTGTTGGCTGACGCTCAGAGGGAACTGGTCATCATAAATGAGAAGATGAATAGAGGGATACAAAATGAGAAGTCTTCAACATTAACCCACAGTGATATACTTGGTATTATTCTTTGACTTTTTCCCATAGTTGGGAGGGCTGTGCCATTTCAATTACATGAGTACATGACATTAATATGCTTGTGTGTTAGATGAAGTAATAATTCATTTGCTGGATTTATCTTATTTTTCCCAAGACAGTTGGCAATTAACTTTTTATGTAACAGCTCATATAAATTCCAGAGTCACTGAAATCTCAGTAAGGCATGTCGTTTTCATTTTCCATATATTTCCAGCAATTTAACATTAGTTTGGTAGATCTATGAATTTTAAGTTAATGGAGTATTTTCTAAAAGGTGATAGGATTTTCTGGTGCCGTGAAGCTGAGCTGCACATGCGAACCATCATTGAAAACAAGGACCTGCTGATTTACCATCTCCAACAACCTTTAATTGCAAATTTCCTCACAATGCATCACCAATATCACAAGTAAGATGTCTTGTAATGCAGTTTTTCTATTGTAAGACCATGACTATGGTTTT
>NC_051398.1:22846213-22861213 GCF_015228065.2 Penaeus monodon | reverse complement strand
ATAGCTATCTATAATATATATATATATATATTATATATATTATATAATATATATAATATATATACTTATATAGATATATATAACATATGATATATATATCTATATACTATATATATATATACACATATAAAAATCCATATCTATATAGATCTATTTGTATATATATATATATATATATATATATATATATACATATAGGGGCCGCGGTGGCCCGAATGGTAGAGTATCGGACCTCAAGACTGTCACGGACGGCAATCGGAGTTCGAGGGTTCGAGGCACCGGCCGGCGTGTTGTATCCTTGGGCAAGGAACTCACCTTCCCCCGATTGCCTACCTAGTCGACTGGTGGCCAAGGCAGCCAATTTTCAGGCGGGTAAAGGAGCTGGTGATCAAAAAAAAAAAAAAAAAAAAAAAAAAAAAAAACACCGGGGAAGGCAATGGCAAAACCACCGCTATAAAATTACCAAGAAAAATCATGGGAAAACCCATGATCGTCATAGGCCGCGGTGGCCGAGTGGTGGAGCGTTCGGACTCGGGGACGTTTACGGACGGCAATCTGAGTTCGAGGGTTCGAGTCACGGCCGGCGCGTGTTCCCTTGGGCAAGGAGCTTCACCTCGATTGCCTGCCTAGCCGCGGGGTGGGCGGCCCAGCACAAGTCAGTGCTGCGTCACCAAAGCTGGATAAAATAGAGAGAATGATTACTAAAAAGGTGGTAACACCGGCACTCTCCTGGAAAGGAACTGGGGGATCCTACCACGTACTCACCCAAGAGCATCACAACGTGAAAACGCAAGTGAGTATCATGCTTGTGACCACGGCGGCTCAGACATGAATCTACCGTTAAAAGAAGAGATGTATATAATATATAATATATATAATATATATATATATAATATATATCTATATATATATACAAGTATATTATATATATATATATTATATATAATATTATATACCAAATCTATATTATAATCTATATAACAAATATATATATTATATCTATATTATATATAATATCTATTATATATATATATATATATATATATATATATACAGTGTACCTAAAAGGTTAACATGGCACTCTACGTGGAAAGAACTGGGACCCTACCACGTACTCACTCTAAGATCATCACAACATGAAACTACAATTAAGAATCATGCTGTGACCATGGGCGGCTCAAACATGAACCTACCGTAAAAAAAAAAAAAAAAAAAAAAAAAAAAAAAAAAAAAAAAAAAAAAAAAAAATATATATATATATATATATTATATTATATATATATATATATATATATAAATATACACACACAACACACACCCCCCCCCACCACCCCCCCCACCACACACACACCAACATAATATAATATATATAATATATATATAGATATACATAATACGTATATTATATATATATCTTCTCTTTTAACGGTAGGTTCATGTCTGAGCCGGCTCGTGGTCACAGCATGACACTCAATTGTAGTTTTCAGTGATTTTGCTCTTGGAGGAGTACGTGGTAGGGTAACAGTTCCTTTCACGGAGGAGTGCCGGGTTACCTTTCTAGGTAATCATTCTCTCTATGGATCCGGGCTTGGGACCAGCACGACTTGGGCTGCTTCGGCCACCCAGTGGCTAGGTAGGCAATCGAGGTGAAGTTCCTTGCCAAGGGAACAACGCGCGGCCGGTGACGCAACCCTCGAACTCATTGCCGTCGTGCCAGTCTGAGTCCGAGCTTCTAACCACTCGGCCACGCGAGCCGGGGGAGAGTAACAAACACACACACACGCACACACACACACACCACACACCACACACACACACACACACTCACCACACACACACACACACACACCACACAACACACACATACACACACAACCACACACAACACACACACAAACATAGATATACACACTATACCAACACAACATATACACAAACACATATACAAACACACTCATGCATACACACACACCACACACACACACACACACAACACACCACACACCCACACACACACAAACACAACACACACACACACACACACACACACAAACATACATACATACATAATACACACACATATACACAGACACACACACACATACACCAGACACACACACACACACACACACCAAAAACACACACAAGCCAGACACACACACACACACACCACACAACAACACTTACACATCACACATACACACACACAGCCCACGCACACACACACACACACAATACACACCACACACACACCCACACCACCCACACACACACACACACACAAACACACACGCACCACGCACGCACACACACACATGTGTGTGAATGCAGAAGAGAGAAATTATATAATAAAATGAAATAAACAAACGTAATTTAGCTTTTTCTTTTTCCTCCTAAGATTGTGAAAGTGGTGGGAAAGTAGCATTTAAGAAAAAAAAATACTTTTTTCTGTTACAAGGAATAATAGTCTCATAAAATTCTAAACACCAAATAATAGATAGATGGATATATAAAAAATATAATGTATATTACATACAACATAGGCGGCGGAGCGAGTTCTATGACTGGGGGGCGAATGTGGAAAAATTCAGGAGATTCAATATTTCAAAAAAAAAAAAACAAATATGATAGCCTGTCATAGGTGCGAGGGGAGTCTTTGATTTGGGGGGGGGGAGGGGATTCGGATACCTGGAATAGGTGGCGAAGCGAGCTTTGCCTTGGGGGAGGGGAATCGAAAATTCAAAAAGCTTTAGACATATTGAAAAATAGCAAACAGGAACATTTTTTTTTTTGCGCCAACAAGATCAGTAAATTCCAAATAAAACTTTATTTACTGTCCTTTACAGTGGAAAGTTCCCTTCATAACATTTAATAGGTAATTTAAAATTAATCTGGAGTCCTTTACAGATGTTAGACTACAAAAGTTCACTTCCGAGGTTTGTAGTTTTTAGAAACTACAAACTAGGTATTCTAAAAAGCAAATGCGAAAACTATGTTCGACCTTGTATTCAAAAAGCCAAAAAAATTCAACTGCTGTCGTTTACGGACGCAAACTGCCTTGCAATAGTTGTTAGGTCACGTGAGTCTGTTATTTCTTTGTGGACGCCCCCATGTAGAAGCATTACATTGTTCAATCTTTGCCCGTGGATGTTGAACAATGTAATTTTTCATAGAAAATGACCGCCAGCTCGTTGCGGTGATATTGGTACTGTTAAAAACAGTTTTTAGCAGTTCGCGACATCGGTAAACATTGTGCAACTGGTTTCGTTGTGTGGGGAGGGGAGGGGACGATTGCTTAAAAAATAGATTACAGTCCTTCAAACTTACTAGTTTAGGGCGTTCATGAGCCCCAGGAAAGTCTGTCCTTTACTATACTATACCTCCACTATAACAATACTTTTATAAATCAAGTTCATGGAAACCAACATGTTCTACTGTAAGAGGATACCCATTCTGGTAAAATGAGATGTAGTATAATTTATAGTATATTTTGTGGGTCTGTGTAAAAGCAAAAATGTAAAGTATCATTTTTTCAGCAATTTTGGTGCGGGCAGAGATATACTCTCGCCCCTCCAGCTTTCATCTGTGGGGGGGGGGGGGCGCTCTCCCCTCTGCCCCGCCGTTCCGCCGCCTAATGCATACAACCAGATATCTAATCCATCTGTTTGTGTGTGTGTGTGTGTGATTACATACCCCTAATACCTGGTTCTTGTTGTTGTTGGGGTGGAGGGGGGGGCTAAGGAGTCGGAAGACTGGGGCCCATGTAGGGGATCACTTCTATCTTGGGACCTCAGCCCTTGTCTCAACTAATTTTGCATCATTCTTTCTTCTCTCCCTTCTTTTCCTTATTTTTTCATTCCCTCCTCCTGTCACTCCCTAAGGTGAGAGCATGACTGAAAGGTTGGCTTTGTGTCAGTCACGAACTATCTCCAGGAGCCTTTGGGCACTGTATTTCTTTGGTTAATTGCCCTAGCCCTTACCTATCTGGGGATTATGAGGGTAGAATGATACTAGTACTCCCTCCCAATGGCCTTGTTTTTCAACTCTATCCATTCCGAATCATCCACCCAGGTTCATTATTCAACCTGAGGCTACTTGCCTCTTCATTCAAATAGACCTACCAATTACACTCTCCCGATTCCTCGACCCTGGCTCTCCTTTGATCACAGCTCGAACACTGCAACTACTACCTCCTCCTCAATGCCTACTTGTATGCTATCCACCCAAATTCAAACTCAGTCTCGCAGGAGACATTCTATTCTCCAACATGCTCAACTTCATCACCTCTACCCCCACAGTCGTCTTCATCAAATACCCCATCCTCACATATTACTACTTTTCATCTTATTGGCCCATCTCTATAATTACTACCTCCCTTAACACTACTCCCTCTTCTACTATCCAATCTCTACAAGTATCTAGATACGCTATTTGGCCCAGCCAAATGGGAACGATTTTTCGTGATCCCTCCCACAGCTCCTACTCTGACAACAACTCCTCTTCCAGCATTGCCTTCAAAAACAGGAGGCATAATCTCTTTCCGTATCCGAACCCAATCGTTCACAGAACATCTGAAACCAAGCTACAGAATTAAACAACTATCGCCCTTCCCCAGATCCTCCCACCTCCTGATAACCCCCCCCCCCTCCGTACATACACCTTCCCCCGCTCATTCCTCATCGCAACCCTCTTAGCTCCTTCCCTTCAAATTCTCCAAACACGCCCTGTAAACCGTTGTCACTCATAGATCAACTAAATATAGCCTCTCGTACATTGGAAATATTTCGTGGTTTCCATTTCTCATAGACTGGACCTCTGTCATATTCTTTTCTTCTTATAACCCATCCAGTATTTGTTCTCCAAGAGACTTTTCATACACATCCCGCCTTATACCAATCCCCAAACTAACCATTTTGTCTCTTCACACTCCTTTATGTCTCGCTATACTATCCATCAGAAAACACCGTTGTATATCCTTCCTTCCAAACCACTGTCCCGGTGCACAATTATTCGATATTTCTTCGCCATCGGATCACGGGTATTTCAGTCTGCTTCTCCCCTTCCCAACCCCGTTGGAATTTGTTGCCTTTGAAACTCTTCAGTTCCAACTCAGCCACCTTTCCTATAGTTAGTGATTTTAACTGTCGCCACAATTCTTGTGGAGTGATTACACACCAACTCACAGCCGATCTCTAGAAACACTTCCCTTCCACAACTGACCTTATTATTATGAATTCAGATCAGGCCCACACACTTCGACATATGGCATTTTTGGGGGGCCAATTTTTCTTGCATGATTCTATCTCTAGTGCTTTCTTTCTCTTCATTATATTTCCAATTCTAGACCACTTTACTGTTCCACTTTACTCCTACTTCATATGTAAACACTTCTAACTCCCACGCTGGTGCTTTGATAGAAGCTGGAATGGCGTTACTTTCACTTCACTTGCTCGTTCCCACCCCCCATCCACCTTCTTCATCCATTCAGAAGATACAGTAGACATTCATTCATCGAATCTCGGAGACCTTGTACCTCTAAAATGTGTTTCCATGGGGAATTCCTAATTGCACTAAAACGTGCTAAGGCCTTGGAAATCGTTACGCTACAAACGAGGCACTTCATCAACGATCAGCCCTTATCTCCTTTAAAAGAGCATGCGCCTATCTTCGTCGAACAATCAGGAAAACAGTTAAAACAAATAGCTAGCGAAAATTATGTTTCTCAATTCATCGACAGCTCTCTCAACTTTTTGGCCCTGGATCTATAAATTATCAGGTAACATCCCTCCCCATCCAGCCCCTCGTCCTCTCATATTCGGATACTTCATCTCTGATCCTCTCCAAGTCACTAATGGAACTAGGTGGACTATTTCAGCCAGGTCAGCAGTGGTCTCACCTTTCTTCCACACTCTCTTCTATCAAGACCATCAGGGAAGCACCCCATCGTCTTCACCTATCCCTGCTGAGTCTATGATGCTCCTTTTTTCTTCCTCTGAACTCAGTGAGCCTTACCGTCATGCTGCAACCACACATGAAGGCCCTGACGGTATTCACATTGTCTGCTCACAAACACCTTCAATCTTCCTCTGTATCCACCCTATTAACTATTTTAAAACACATTTGGACGTCAGGAAATTTCCTTCTCATTGGCGAGAACGCCTTATCCTCCCTTCTTTAACAACCTTAGAAAAATCGGTTACCCTCCCTCAAGATTATACCAATCCACGCTCTAACGAGCCTGCTTGTCGCAAACTACTAAGCATGGTTAACTTCGGTTTTTATGTGGATCTTCAATCTCACAATCTTTCTGTTCCTTACCAATTTACTTTTCTAACCGTGCCCGAAGTACAGTGACCCCCTAGTCATTTCAGACATATAGTACATCTGCATTTGCACGCCTTGATTCCGTATTCTTGGACCTAGAAAAAACGCAAGCTACTGTATGGCAGTACCATCTTCTCAAAAAATTGTCCTCTAGGCCATACGTGTGGAAAAACGTGGGTATTCTTTTAAAAGTATTTTCCTCCCAAGTGCACTTTTCAGGCAAATGCCTCCTTCATGATCATTCATCATTTCTCATAAGGCATCGTGCTCACACTTTATTCCTCTTGCCGTTAATGGACCATTGTCTCACTTTTACCACAGGGAGCTTGTATCATCACTATATGTTGATTGAGCCATCGCCTATGACGCACCATACAAATCTCCACAGTTCCTTCAGTCTGCAACATCAGCAGAGCTTCTTGGGCCAGCTAAACCTTGGCTTCGCTTTTCTACATCCAAACTTTCTCCATCCTGTTTTCTACCCCCCAATAACTGCCGTTGTTGTCGTGGGGGGGGCTTAGAGGCGGAACTGAGACCCAATGATGGGAACTCCCAAACTTGGGGGACTCAGCCCTCGACAAAATAATTTTGCATGGTCTTTATTTCCTTCCCACTTTTCGTTTCTGTCCCTCACCAAACCTTCGGCTATCCACATCCTAGGGGTGTAAGCGTGCATGAAAGGAATGAAAGGCTGACTTTGTGCCAGTCCTGACAGCTGGGGAGCCATGGGCCACGGATTCCCCGATTTAGTACCTAGCCTTACCACTCAGGGCGACCCTGAGGGTGGAAGTTTTTATCCCCAACATAATCCAGGCTTACCATGGCTAGTAATGAAAAAAACTTATCCCCAATATTAGGGCAATGAGGCCCCCTTTAGCAAATAGCCCCAACGATGTAAACCCCCCTGAGTCCCTGACCCCAGGCTACTCCTTTGACCCACGGCTCCGACACTGCAAACAACCCCCCGCATCAATCGCCTACTCGTTACCAGTAGCCAACAACAACCCTTAAGGAAATTTCCACTCTCCCAGCACGGCTCAACTTCAAGCTCTACCCACAACCTCCAACATTCACCAACCCCCATCCTCCCTTATTAATACCTACAGCCTTATGGCAATTTCCCCATAACACTACCACCCTCAACACTACTCCATCGTCACGCCCCGCCCTTCGACTACCCCATTCACTACACAAATATGCAAATACCCTCTTCAGCGCAGCCAAATGGGGACCGATTTGTCGTGATCCCTCCACAGCTCCCATACTCTGGACAACCCACCCTTCTCTTCCAACAATGTCTCAAAACTAAGTAGGTAAAGTTCTCTTCGTAGCCGACCCGAACCGCTCCCGTCTGTCACCAAGTAACATCGACAAAAACCAAGCTATAGCATTAACAAAACTAACAGACCTATATGGTAACCCCATCTTTACAGAACCCCAGCCAACACTCTAATACTTGCACCGGAACAGTTTCAATCTCCCAGCAAATTGCACCACAACATTCTATACCCTCAAAGTGGCTCAGATTGGAGAAGACCTACTTGCCTGTCTAACAGACTTTGATGCAACATCCCAGTATAAACGCACTATCACTCAATGCCGTTCCCTCTGGCAAATTCCTAGGTGTCATTTTGACTCCAAACTATCCTGGCGAGCCATATTCTACACATAAGGAAAAAGCTCTCAGCCAGTCTTCGAAAAAAAAATTTCTTAAAAAAACTATATCCCAATAATCATGGGGCTTCAGATGCAAAACTCTCCGTATCTTCTGTTACTTGGATCCTCTCAACATTGATTATGGATGGCATATCTACTCCTCTGCCTCAACTTCTCTCCTTGCCCATCTGATACAAGCAATCACTGTGGTCTCGCTTAGCACTAGGGCGCCCTTTCGCTCCCTCCCAGTTGAGAGCCTGTACACTGAATCAGGCTACCTCTCTATTCGACGTCGTGCCCTTCTCTCTCTCCGATGCTATGTCGATTCCACCAATTTTCCCTCCACTAAACTAACGATCCCACAACCCCTACTTCTTACCTTAGCCTTCAGATCCACGAGTACCTACTACTTTCTCCACTCGCAATGGTAACCTCTTCCCATTCCCTTTTCCCATCTCCAACCTCTCCCGTTTTCTGTCAAGTCCGTCCTCCATGGCTTATAGCCTACCCATATTTGCTATCTGTTTCCCCGACCCACCAAAATCAAATATCCTGTACAGTCCTTCTCACACATTTCCTTGACCTGTCTTGTCCACTCATGCCTGTCTAGTATTCACGTATATACTGATGGCTCCAATCCACCTCCGGTGATGGGGTTTTTGCAGTAATCTTACCAAACTAGTACTTTCAAATACTCCTCCTCCTGAATCCAGTTCCTACGACAGAACTGTATGCACTCCGTTTTGCTCGAAAACACATATATCACTCGCCTCTACCTCTTTTGCAATTTTTACTGACTCCGTAAAATCATAACTCTCAGAAAGTAAAATACACACCACCAACCCATGTTTGTTAAGGTATCCAGAACTGGTTGTTTTACCTGTCCACACGCCCATAAAAAACAATCAAATTTTGGCTGGGTGCCCAGCCAGCCATGTTGGAATCACGGCAAGAAACAGGCAGATACACTAGCACGCCACGCCCTATGTCACATTCATACCCAAACCACGCTCTCACGTATCCCAGTCACGGATTATACCCACACTTTAAGCCTTGTATAATCGATGGGCAAAATCTTTTTGGTCAGCCTCCGCACTAATAAATTACATCTGTTTAAAAACTATCATATCCGCCTGGTCAGCTCCATTCATCGGAAACAGACGTTGGGAGACTGACTCTCGCCCGATTACTCATGCACACCGTCTACCACACTCCTATCTGATGGTCACAAACTGATCCACCCTTATGTTCCTTAGTAATGTTTTCTTCCCTTTCCCCAATCCCACAATCTATTGTCGTGCCCACGTTTTGAAACAACCCGTACCTCTGCTGTCCCCCATATATCCTCCTCCTACCGGACCTCCCAACTTATCAGACATTCACTTACAGAATACAACACTTCTGCTTCAACAAACCTATTCTCTTTCGTCAACGCCAACCCCCAAATTTTTTTTTTTTTCTCTTTTTTTCATTAATTCTAACTCCTTACCACACCCGACCCTAACCCTTTCACTCACCAATTCCTTTGCCCAGCTTAGACAACTAATCACTAATTCAAACCCCCCTCCCTACATTAACTATAGTGCCTACATGACCTAGATGTCTAGCATATTTCTCTGCTTTTTAACCATTAACCATAACCATCCTTTTTTCTCGCCACATGTGTAGGTCCCCAGCTCCACTCTTCAGGCACTCCACTCCAATACCATCCCTCTGGCAAATTCAGCACAGGTTAGCAGCACAAGAGTCGAGCTGTGCTTGGGAGGTGTCAAAATCTCTTACAAGGAAAACTCACTGCAAAAACCTTGGGACCTAGAGGTCATGCGAGACCTTGGTATGGGTTTATTCTTTTAACCCGGTATTTATACAGGCAAGGACACTCATTGTGGGCAAAAGTTATCTAAACCAAAGACAAATTATTTAGATTGTATGAGACCATAGGTAATTAGCATAAATAACAGTTAAAAATATTAAGGAAAAGGTAGAAAAAACATACTAACAACATTAGAAAAATATAATAGTGTACTAAGAACACCGTAAAGGAAATCAGCAGAACAGAAAATCAGTATAAAAAAAATCAAATAGGTAAAATATTTAACAGTACATGAAGATCCCGAGTGTCCCCGGAACCTCATTAATTAGTAAGTCGATAATTAGGAAGGTGAGGGCAGGCGTGATATAAAAAGCGAAAAATATTCAAAAGTATAAAACAATATCTAAGGTTAATAAGAAAAATATTGATAAAATATAGATTAATTAGTTTTAAAAGAATATAAAACCTTAAATAACCGTAAAAATATATGGTAAATAAAGGGAAGGCGTTCGGTTGTTAAAAGAAATTATTATTAAATAAAAAGTTGAAAGCCCATTAATTAAAAGAAATGAATGGTATAAAATAATGAACAAACAGTTATAACATTTTGTTTTATAACATTTCAACAAAAACGTGGTTTAGCAGCATTAGTGTGTATCCGGTTGGTGTAGGGCGAGAATCGTCTCCAGCGTGTTTGAAAACCACCCGCTGGAGTTAAACCCAGGTTTCAGCCAGATTCGGGACAAGGTATCAAGCGTGCGAGGGGACTGGTAGGGTATTAGTGTGGAGGATGGGGATTAGGTATGAGGGACGCAAGTTTAAGAAAAAAAAGACGCAAGAGGAAGAAATAAACGCAAGTCAAGATGGAAATGAAAGAAAACGAGCAAGCGATTAACGGAGGGAATGAAAAAGGTAGACAACGAGAGAAGGAAATTAGTATGCTGAGAGGAGAAGGATACGAATGAACGATATCACGAAGTAAAAACAGAAAAGATAAAAAAGTGCAACGAAAGGAGTGAGTGAGAGAAAAGATAGATAGCATAACGAAGAAGAAACGAGGAAGAGGAGAAAAAGAGGAGATAGCATGGAGAAATAAGGAATTAACGTAATATTAGGAAAGAAAAGGAGATTAATGAAAGGAAAAGGGAACGAAAGAAATGGACAAAGAAGAAGTTTGAGCGAGAACGAGAGAAAGTAGTTATAAGAGACGGAAGATGGAGAGTAGAGTAAAAGGTACAGGTTTCAGAGGATGATACGTGAGGAGAAGGAGGAGAGAGAGAGAGGGAGGGACGGGAGGGATGCGCGAGAGCGAGAGAGAAGGGAATGTAGGATATCAAAGAAAAGGGGAAACTAAAGCAAAAGGTAGGTGTAGGGGAGACCAAGGGAAAGCAAGGGGGAGGATGAGGTTACGGTCAGAATGGGGGGATGTTTGTGGGGGTCGGAGACTGACAGTCGTTATCTCCATCGCCGTCTTTAGTAGCCATGCATGAGAGGCGCTAGTCATATTCGTCACTGATGAAAATCCAGATTGATAATCAATTGGGCTTTTCTCATTCTCTCTATCTGTGGCAGCAATGAAAAGGTATTCAAAACTGTTTATCAGATCATAAAGTTTCTCGTGACCAGTATCTAATTGTCTGTACTCTACAGGATCACTGCCAAACATCATACGTAGAATAATAAGGAAGCAGTTTCCAAGAGCTAACCAGATAAGATGTAATGGTTTAAAAAACAATGAATTTGTTCGGTCATCAAGGGTATATGAGTAAAGGGGCATTGTGAAAAAATGGATAAAAAATACAGATAAGATTTATGATTTCTACTATTTTGCATACCAGGTGCATTCAGCCTAAATGTATAAGGTAGTGGCTGCTCAACTAATTTCCATTGTACCCAGATAGATGGCTACTTTTCTTAAAGATGCTCCTTGCACAGTGACAGGAGATACACTACACTAGGTTTGGACATTATGTGAGAATGGCATCGGGATTTAGGTTATGGCTGTTCATTTTCATTTGATCTTGAATAGTATGGTAATGGATAAAAAATAGTTTTCATATTAGGTCCAGTTTGACTTTCCTTTAAGTTTTTCATGGACATGCATGTCTTTTAATACATGTTTTATCCTCGATTAGAAGAGCCATAAAGTGAATGTTATGGCTGTAAGGATATCTCTGATTTTTGGAATTCGTGGTGGGGAAAACTCCATATCAAATCATAAATATTTAAGGGTCTTTGCAATTTATGACAAAAGTCGGACCAATGGATGAGGGTGATGGTAGATCGTGACAGGGTATTTGCTATCATTGATTTTTTTTTTTTTTTTTTTTGGGGGGGGTTCAATAAGGTAATGTTTGTGGATCAAATGGTTTATGGTCAAAAAACAGATAATGTGCCAGACATCAAGGCATATGGCATATGATAAGATTGAGGCGGAAAAGAGTAAAAATAATGAACTTATTGGAATCATGTGAACAAAAGAAGGGATGAAAACCAGAAAAGAAAGAAGAAGAAAAAGAACAAGCAAAAGTTAGTAGGTGAGGGCCGAGGTCCAAGGTGGGGAGGACCTTACATTGGCCTCAGTCTGTATCCTAACCCCCCACGACACAGCAGCGAGCAAGGAATCGGAGTGTGTGACAGGGGTAGGCGGGGATAGATGGCAGTAGGCGAAGGGAATCCAAATCTCTTGAGATCTCGGAGAGTTTCATTTTGATTGATGTGATTTTTCCCCCACTTGAAAGCTACAAATTTGTTTTTCCTTTTTGTTAACCTCATTACGTTGGGTCTATCAGGACCTCAATCTAATACTAAAACCACATATATATTTTTTTTCACTTTTCATAAAACATTCTAATGCTAGTGAACAAGTAATAGCTTATATTTCAAACAGTGGAAGGGTAAAAGGCTATGTAAGGAGCCAGGAAGTAGGACATCCGAGCACAGCTGATATTTTTGCAATGTAAAATAATCACCAAGAATGACGTATTCATTTCCTATGTTAGCTTTCTTAGAGAATAATGGGATATTGCGAGGTAAAGGAGAACTTTCTTAACCCAATCACACGGATTCATGGTAAGGGTTAATGGTTTAAAGACAAAATAACTGTGCTAGACATCTAAAGGTCATGTAGCATCATCGGAAGGTACAGTAAAAAGGGTTGGAAGGGCGGTTGAGTTAGTATTTAGTTTGCTATAGTCAACAATCTCTTGATTGATATGAAAAGGTAACGAATGAGGTAAAGGACTTGATGAGTCGTGAATGGGGTTTAAGGAGGAGGTAAGGATGATTAGATCAAGGAAGGATATATATGGTGCCTGAGGAAGGAGACCAGGTTGTCCAAAGCAGAAAGTGTGAGATTCTGTGAGGATGTTGATAGGTGAGAGACGAGGAAGGGAGGATAGGTGGGGGAAAGCAGAGATACGGCCTGCATTCAAAGCGTGGAAGGACAGCAGAAGTGTGGAATTGCAAGAGGGATATTACATAGGACACAAAGGGATTGGATCAGAACGTGACATATATGGGAGTGTATGGGCGGGTGTGGCCAATATTGTCTCCCAACGTTGTTCTGATCAAATGGAAACTGACCAGAAGATATTGATAATTTTACAGTATGTAATTTATTAGTGCAGAGGACTGACCAGAAAGATTGCCAAAGGCGTATCAGGAAGGTCTTAAAGTGGGGGTAAGAATCCATCGTGAGAGAGAGAAGGGTACGGCGTAGGAGAGAGACGGCATGCCTGATTCAGGGTACAGGCTACTCATCTGGAGAGGACAGAAGGCACCTAGGGTAAGCGAAGACCACAGTGGGGGATTGTATAAGATGAGCAGGAGGTAAGTTGAAGCAGACTAGTTTTTTTCTTTAGTAAAAAGGTATGGTCTCACCAGGACAATTTGAGTAAAAAATAAAGTGCCAAGGAAATTTGCCACGAGGATGGTATTCGGAGTGGAAGCACCAATAAAGCAGAGTGAGGTTGGGGACTACACGTGCACGAGAGAAAAGGATGGAGAAAGATTTGGAGGTTAGAAAAAGCGCAAAGCCCTGGTTAGTGGTAAGGGTAAGCTACTGATGATATTGCAGACTGAAGTTGGTAGACGTGAAAAGAGGCGAGATAGTAAATCATCAACATAAAGTGATGATCGGGCCCCGGTGGTAAGGACTGAGACAATGTCATAACGGCAAGAAGGAATAAAGTGGTGCGGAAGCACACTATGCCTTGTGGGACGCCTTCGAACTGAGGAAAGGATGATGGATGTGGAAGAGGCAATTTTTGACCTTAAGTGCGTTTGGAGAGAAAAGACACCCATGTTTCCACGTGCCTAGGGAGGACATTTTTGGAGAATATGGTACGCCTTGTGGTATCATATGTTTTTTCTAGTTCAAAGAATATGAATTAATAATACGGATCATGCGTGCAAATTGCGATGTAATATATGTCTCGAAAATGAGCAAGTGTCAGCGTAGTTTGGGGCACGGCAGAAACTCAAAAAGGGAAGGAGAGAGAAGGTGAGAGTAATTCAAGATACCACGTAAAGCGGAGTTAAGCCATCCGCTCCAGTAGTTGCACAAGCAGCTAGTTAGAGAGATGCGGGCGATAATCTTGAGGGAGGGTACCCGATTTAGTGGATTTCAAGAAAGGAAGGATAAGAGGAAATTTCCTGACGTCCAGATGTGGTTGAAATAGTTAATAGGAAAGATAGAGAGGAAGATGGAAGGTGTCGGAGCCACCCAAATAGGGAATACCGTCAGGCCTTCCTGAGTGTTGCGTCACACTTAAGGTAGCAATTGAATTTCAAAGAAAAAACACATATAGGACTCATCAGAGGATAGGGTGAAGATGATGGGGTTGTTCCGTTCCCTGATGGTCTTAATGGAAGAAAAGTGTGGAGAAAGGCAAGGTCCACTAAATGACATGGCGAAATAGCACTCAGTTCCCCATTTAGGGTGGTGCGTCTTGGCGAGGACAGAGGATAGAGCAACTCAATATGAAGGCCGGGGCTGGAAGGAGGAGTTACCTGATATTTTATGGATCCGACGCCAAACAGCTGAAACAGATGTAGATATTAAGAAAATTGAGGAAACAATTTCGTTAGCTATTGTTTTCCTGGTCTGGAATTGTGCAACGAAGACGGGCGGATGCTTTTTTAAAGGAGATAAGGGCTAATGTGATTAGGGCGTGGCCTCATTTGTAGCGACTGTGTTCCAGGCT